>NC_134702.1:82445316-82522816 GCF_043290135.1 Rhipicephalus microplus | reverse complement strand
TGCCACTCCAGGCGCCGGTCTCGCCATATACTCGCAGGCGTGCGCCGCGCTGCGTTCCTTTGACGCACGCACGTTTCAGTACCTCCGGCGTCCCTCCGTCGGGGAACAGATGCAGTGCTGCGTGGGTAACGCATTGGCGCCAAATGCAGCATGTCGCATTTCGCGCCGGTTTTCATCGAGCCGCGCTGACGGACGCTGGTCGCACTTTGCGTCAGTTTATACACCAGAACCAACGCCTCCTCTAGAAAGATGCCTGAGGAATGGCTCGCGCTTCCAGCGGAGTTGGCCTGCCTTCAGTTTTAAACAAGCTCCGCGCGGTGGCGCTCGCGACCGACACTATTATCACGGCGACTGGCGGTACCAGTTAAGCGTGCTTCATCTGCGGCCCATAGGGGCACGTCAGTCGAGAGTTGTTCGAGATCTGCAACTGTGCACCGCTGTTTCGGAGGCTATTCAAAGTGTTGCGTTGTTGCGCCGTCCGCCACAGTTGACGCTAGCGACCGAGAACATTTTCAAAATGAAGGAGGGAAAGGGTGTGGCAGCTGTTTTTTTTTTCTCATGCGGCAGGCATCTTCCTAGAGGAGGCGTTACCACAACACAGCGAGCTCAGTGCATGCTGCCATATTGAAAAGTGCATGGCGCCGTCTGTTGCAAGAGCGGCGAAGCAACACTCTCAAGTGCCAGGCGAGCAGACGCTCTGCAAATGAAACGTGAAACTTAACAACTCGAGTCCAGCTGTGAGCATGTGTCGCGCTGTTCCTGTGCAAAAATTTTATGCTGGTTTCGTGTGAAACGTCGAGGAGACCTTCCTAGACAGACCGGAATGTCTGCAGCACGTGCTTTGCAGACGACAGAAGCAGCTTCGTCGGGTAGGTTCTATTGCGATTTAAAGAAGCGCGAACAGCGGAAAGAGTTGGTTTCGACTCAGTCTGACTGCGGCGTGCCTCGGCTGTGACAAGGCCGAATTTGTGCTGCAAGCCGGCGTAAACGTAGTGCTAGAATCTCTTTCCAAGTTACGCTCACGCACCACTTGTGTGTCAATTGCCAGCCCTGCCGGGCACTAGGAACACACACGCGCCGCACAAGTGCCAGCCAGAACAAGATAATAAAATGCTACGCTGACGCCGGCCGAAAGCATGTGTAGATTCGTCTAGTGACAGTCAAGGCATGTCGCAGTTCGGCCGAGTCGAAAGTCAAGCTTTCCGCGCTGCTCACGCATCGCGATAGTAGGCCGTTGCAGTTGTACCTAACACGTGCGGTGCGTGCATCCACGCGTGAGTCGTAATACGTATATGCTATATTATCGACTTGTGGCCTGCGAAAGAGAACGGTAATAGTTATGTGCCTCATACTGCAGGCAGACTGCACACAAACCGCTGCTGTAAAATGAAACATCTGGAGTCGCGCTTGAATAAACGCAATAAGTACACTTACTTGTATACTTCACTGGGCTCGTAGTTTTTCCTGCTGATGGCGACTATGTCCTAAGGTGGTGGAGCTCGGCGTTTTTCGTTGTGGACGGAAATCTGTGCAATCGCAAAACGCCGTACTGACATGATTTCCCCGATGCGCTGTGAACTTCACAGGCAGTGCTCAGCAATCTCTTCCTCTTGCGCTGGTTCTTGTCGCATCAGATGACAGCGCAGTGGTACCCAGATGACATTTAATAAGTGGGCGCAGCGTGAACAGGCGCTTTTTCGCATTTCAAACTCCCAGAGCCACTATATATACATTCCATGCTATAGCGAGGCGCGCCTTGGCAGTTAAAACAAATTCTCACGACTCTGGGAGTGAGGTTACACCACCGAAGGCACTTGGGTGCGAGATTGGCATGCTCTCGTCTATAGAGTGCTCGCTTTTTGCTAACGTAGCATTGCTGTGCCCAGCGTGCGCGTGCGTCAACTTACATTAGAGTATATTGGGCCCTTCATGATGCACTTGAGACCGTTTCGCTAGCTCCACATACACCAAATTTGGTGCTACGTGACGTGAATGGATGACAAAGGTATATGACTGGTGCAAACATGATAATCATGAGACGCATGTCATGTAAGAACATGACAAAATACCACGCTCATAGCGTGCTTGCGGCCTTTTAGCCAGCTTTACGTGTACTAATTTTGGCATCAAATGACGTGAATAAATGCGGAGGTAAACGACACCTCCAAACATGATAATCATGACATTAGAGTCGTGTGCGGCGTAATTTACCTCCACCTCGTAACGTTGGGGTGATTTGAAAGTGACATATTAGCCTTCCTCATTCGTGCTTTGCATATCATCGATTCCCACTGTACCGTGGGATCTGCCAGTTTTTTCCTGTCCCGGTAAACAACGATGGCGTAGCTCGGTTCCAACAAGTTCACATCGAAGCTTGTGAGCGAGTATGAGTGCGTGTTTGTCAGGTGTTGAGCAACGAAGACAGTGATGCGTCGTAAAATATTTCTTTTCCCGCACAAGCAATCACCGAGCATTTGTGCAAATGATATCATCACCTGAAGTGGGACTCAAATCACTATAACCGCCTTGAAAGTGACACCGAAGACCTGCCGATCTTTAGCAACACTAGCCACTTGGAAGAAAAGGTGCGGTTGGAAAGTGTACGTAAAACCAATGACCCTTTTCCTAAATTGCGTTGCATACGTGGTCGGTGTTTCGGCTGCCTATTATTGTTCATACGATAGCGTTGAAGATCGCGTACCGTAACACCGCTCCCGTCAGCGTCTACGGAAGGAGTCGTTGTTCACGCGTTGCCTGGGTAAGAGACGCGCTCATGTATATTACCTCGTTGATTGTGAAAAACAAAAAAAAAACAGCGTTCGTGGCCGAGCAAAGATTGCGTTCCACCGACTTCAATTCAGGAACGTCAGACGCCCGCTCATGACCGATTGGTGTCAAGATTTCTGCTTCTCGTTGCTGCCTTCACGTCTGTTAAAAAATAACGTGAGCGTCTCCTGCATGTTCTTGCGTCTCTAAAAGAATGAAAACAATGATGCCTACCAAGTGTGCACTTAAATTTAGGAAATGATTTCCTGGCCTTAGTTTGTTCCAATCGCCCAGCACCTGCTCGGCCGTAGTTTTTTTTTTCCTTCTGAAATAAATCTCAACGTTTCGAAAAATCTTCTGTTCTTTCCCTTAGAAATGAACATGTGATTTATTTCTTCTTATTTGATCGTAAGATGTACTGCATGGTGGTCGTAAGAAAAAAAATGGCAGTTTATCCACGGAGTGAATGATGGAGAGTGGGGCGAAGCATTCATCCGTTCATTTGTTCTTGCTTCCGTCCGTCCATGCGTCCGTCTGTGTGACCAACCATCCTCCCGTCCGTGCGTGCGTTTGTCCCTGCGTTCGCCCATTCATCCGGCCCTGCGTGCGTTCATGCGTCCATCCATGCATCTGTCTGTCCCATCCATGCATCTGTCTGTCCCATCCATGCATCTGTCTGTCTGTTCATTCATCCATCTCTTCAACACTCCAGGTACCACCATCTCGCATCTTGTCATCATATATTCCCCATATAGAAGCACCGCCATCCATCGGACATTCCATGGACTAAACGAGAGGTGGCACACGCACACTTTCTTACGGCTTGTGCTTCGGGTCTACTTCCCACCTTTAACCACCTCGAGTTCATGGTTTATACTAGTTCATAGTATTCATGTCACTGCGGCTCAACGCTCGCTAAACCTTTCTAAAACCAAGGAGGTTACGCCTAGCGAGTATAACGTAGCAACCTTTTCTTGTCAGATAGCACTCAATGTACATGCCAATGGCTAATAAAGGGAAATGAAAGACAGGAGAATTCAGCTTTTGCTTTCTTACGGCTTGCGTTCGTATCTACTTCCCACCTTAAACCAACTCGAGTTCATGGTATATACTAGTTTATTGTATTCATGGCACTGCGGCTCAACGCTCGCTAAACCTTTCTAAAACCAAGGAGGATACGCCCAGCGAGTATAACGTAGCAACCTTTTCCTGTCAGATAGTGCACAATGTACATGCCAATAGCTTCTAATAGGAAATGAGAGACAGGATAATTCAGCTTTTACTTTCTTACGGCTTGCGCTTCTCATCTACTTCCCACCTTTAACCATCTCGAGTTCATTCTTGGTATATAAGAGTTCATTGTATTCATGGCACTGCGGCTCAACGCTCGCTAAACCTTTCTAAAGCTAAGGAGGTTATACACCCAGCGAGTATAACGTATCAACCCTTTCTTGTCAGATAGTGCTCAATGTACATGCCAATGGCTGCTAATGGTGATCGCAGTGTGCACGTTAACTAAAAGCCGAATGCTCCTGTCTCTCATTCCCCATTAGCAGCCATTGGCATGTACATTGAGCACAATGTTTTATTGTTCAACAGCGCACAGCAAAAATCTCTCAGTAGCACCCCCTTGGAGATCAAAATGTTATACTTGTTACATACTACAACAGCTACGAGGGACGAAAGGGTGTTGCTATAAGGAGCTTCGCCTCTAAAATTGCATGTTAGATACGCTTGTGAAGCCGAAATCGCACGAAAAGAGACTACTTGGCGTAGTAACACATGTGCAGAAGAAGCTTCGCCCACGTAGCTTTGGCTGTCCTGCCACAAAAGGTTGTTGCCCAGTAAGTACTATAAATTAACTTTTTCAGAACACACATATTGTAGTACTATATTGAGGCCCAAGGGACGGTTTTGCGCTCTCCGGTAGTAGAGCACGTAGTTACCCACTTTTTCGTTACCCACTTTTTAAAAACAAATATTGTGAGGCTCAAGAGACGGCTTTAAGCTCTACCATAGTAAAGTACCTCTGCATTGTATGAGAGACACGTTAGACGACGTCGTGAAGGCGGCTGACGGGGCCGTGCCAATCTCGCCCTTTTATTCTTTGGTTGCCAGCGTCCGACACGCCAGAAGGGTGAGTTCATTCTGTTCTCGCACTGCTCGAGCTCTGCATGAGCGGCGCGAGAGGCGCGGCAGCCCCACCGTGGTGGTCTAGTGGTTAAAGTACTCGGCTGCTGACCCGCAGGTCGTGGGATGGAATCCCGGCTGCGGCGGCTGCTTTTCCGATGAAGGCGGAAATGCTGTAGGCCCGTGTGTTCAGATTTGGGTGCATGTTATAGATCCCCAGGTGGCCGAAATTTCCGGAGTCCTCCAATACGGCGTCTCTCACAATCATGTAGTGGCTTTGGGACGTTAAACCTCGCATATCTAAACAGCGATAGGTGCGGCGTGGTGGCTAAAAATAATGATGATGATGAATGCACTCGACGATAATGAATGGAATGATGATAAGTGCATTCGCTAAAAGTGCACTTAAGTTGCCACGTGTGGCACGGGTATTAGCTTCCAGCGTTTCCGTCTGGCCGAGAGAAGAGCGAATGCGTTGGCGGTGTGCGACAAATCTTTATAACTCCGCTCGCACAAGACTGATTCCTAATAATTTTGCGGCGTTGAATACATGAGGCAATAAGCTCTTCCAGTGGATTCTTTCCGTGGTTACAAGAATTGGTGTTTCAGGGCCCCTTTAATGCGTACTTCCTTGGTGTTTGGGGGGTTGTTAGCGTGTTTTCTGAAGCTATTGTTATTGACTCAGACCTCAGGTTGATAACAGCACCATATTGACTTGGGAATTCAATCCCGAATGTCACATCCCTGGAGCAATGTTCTAGTATTACCTAACTCGCTGGATAAGTCTGGTTATTGATGGTGACTCTTCCTGTGCAGACTCCAGTCGGCGTTATTAAATGACCTCCAGCTGTCCGAATTATGGGGCCTTGCCATTCAGTCTTCACTTTCTTCAGCTTCATTGCGAGAGGACCACTGACGACGGAATAATCGGCTCCGATGTCGACGAGACTAGTGACTTTGTGGCCGCCGAGTAGTACGTCGAAGTCACTGGCTCATCGTCATGCGTTGCAGTTGCGTCGTGGCGTGTGATCACGGCTACGGTGGTTTGTACCGCTGTTTAGGTTTTGCGTCATCAGGTCTTCTTCAAGCCGTGAAGCTTTGACGTCAAGACTACATTCAGGTGACGTTGCGTTCTTGAAGATTCGTTGTGTTGTGGTAGTCCGTGGCGGAAGATCTTCGGCAGTTCGTCGTACAGCAACCGCACTTCTTTCGGTTGCTGCCCTGTTTTCCGAGTACAGGCTCGGGGAATGGCCCCGAGTAAGGCCGGTGTGCTGTCGGCGTTGCGGTGACATGTAGCGGCCTGGCGATGGCAAACAGGGAGGTCGCTGGGGTGTCAATTGCGCTCCTGCAAGGTGGTCGGCGATATTTTGAGGCCGTTCACCCCGCTGTGGACACGGCGCGTTCACGTCGGAACCACGTAGCCCCATTTGTCGGTATTGGCACTGACAGTAGGTGTGGCCAGCTTCCCCGCAGTGGTAGAAAAGTGTGCGATGGTCGGGAGCGCACCAAATGTCGGTTTTCCTCAGCGTGTATCACTGGCCGGCTGGAAGGCAGTATGATGACGGGGGGATGGGGGGGGTGATGTTGTTTTGCGTCGAAATTCTGCTGATGCAGCGTCTTGGCGTGGGCGTGGAGGAAGAGCCTGCTGGCGGGTTGCTGCAACAAAAGCTTATGGCTTGAACCTGTGGCTGTGGAAGATGAGGAACGCCCAGCGAATGTTGGATCTCCTAGCATGCGACGTCCGCGATGGAGTCCACTTGAGGCAGCGCTGAAGGTAGCGTTTTCCGCAGCCCCTTTTGTACAATCACTCAGATCATCTCACGCAGGTCGGTGGTTCCCAGCGCTTGGATGTCATCGTAGCGTGCAGCTGAGACGCTGTGGTTGTATTGCCGTGTCGGCATTGCGAGCGTATTCTTAAATGTGAATGCTTCTGAGGCGGATTCAGCGACGGTCTTCGGTGGGTTCCTGATTAGTCTGGCGAACAGTTCTTGCTTCACAACCCTAATAAGAAAACTCAGTATCTTCTCGGTCATGCTGGGGTCGGCGTGACGGATCAGACTGGTCATTTTTCCACAAATATGTTCACGCTTTCGTTGGGAAGTTGAACACGTGTCTTCAAGGCAGTAGCGGCACGTTCCTTGCAAACGACGCTAACGAAAATGCTCAGGAACGTCGTTCGAAAGACATCCCAGGTTCGTAGGGTGGGTCCTCGGTTCTCGGACCATGTCTTCGTGGCGTCTTCTAAGTAAAAGCAGACGCGGCGAAGTTTTTCGCCGGTGTCTGAGCTGTTCAAGGTGACGACTTTGTCGTAAGTCTTAAGCCAGTTTTCTGGGTCTTCAAACTATGATCCTCGGAAAGTGAGAGGCTCCTTATGCTGCTGGAGTGGGCTGGGCATAGTTGGTACTGGGGCTGTCATCGTCGCAGTGGTCAAGTTCAGGGTTTTAGTCTTCTGAAATGGGTCAAGTAGAGGCCCGAAGTCTTGCGGGAGCCCTTGCTGCTAAAGGCTGGCTCGCTGCTCAGCGTTGGCGTCGATGTTCCATGGACGATGTGGGCTCGGCTCTCGGCTGGAGGGAGGCTTTCGGTAGATAGGCCGGGAAGCACCTGCACCAGATGTCATGGGGTCGTGACATCAACGAAGGGAGCAGACAGCAGGTTCAATATTGACGCAAGGTGAACGCAGTATTCAAACTACGCGCGCTAGTTCATGCGCCCTCCAAGAGATCAGCGGCTTTATGATCAAACAAGAAAAGGCCGTGACGGCGCGCGCTTCCTCAGCACGGGATTTTGATGAAGAAGTGGACCACCACTCGAGGGTTTTTCTCTCTCGGAGATTGATCCCTTTTTGCTGATCGCCTGTTACAGACGCCGCTACTTTTCGGGCACAAGTTCGCCCCAATAAACAGTTATTCGTACACCATTTGGATTGTACGTAACAATTCTGGTGGAAGTGCTGGGTAATGATCCTAAACCCAGTTGGACTTCGAGGAAGCAGCCCGGAACCACGAGCAGTCCAACCAACTGAGCTCACGCCAGTTCATCAGCGCTCCAGCCGTCGTCTACGTGGTGAGCCGCCGGAATTTCCCCTGCCACTAGAGCCCAGAGTGTCTCCAGCTGCCTCCGGTGAGAGTACCGAAATGTCGTCTCCAACCGCTGCCGCACACGCCGTTTCGTCTCCAGTCGCTGCCACGCACGTCGTTGTCGATGAGCCACGGACGCTGGACCCTTTTCATGGCGATCCTCATGAAGACGCCGAGGATTGGCTGGAGGGTTTTGAGCGCGTCGCCAACTGCAACGGATGGCCCGAAGAACGGAAGCTCCGCCGAGTTTATTTCGCATTGCAGGACAGCGCACGAACGTGGTTTGAAAACCATGAAGGTACCATTCGATCGTGGGATGATTTCCGACGGGAGCTACTAGCCACATACCCGAGTACAGACCGCAAGGAAAGAGCTGAAGCTGCCTTGCAGGCAAGAAACCAGCGCAACAATGAAAGCGTCGCAATGTATGTGGAAGACATGTGCCGGTTATTCCGCCGGTCTGATCAAAATATGAGCGAGGACAAGAAACTTCGGCACCTGATGCGTGGGGTGAAGCAGGAGATTTTTGCCGGTTTGCTCCGATGTCCCCCACGGAACGTCGCTGAATTTCGCACCGAGGCGACAGCGGTTGAGAAGACTCTGCAACAGCGAGCGAGGCACTACAATCGAGATGTTAACGTCGCATCCGTAGACGCGGTGTCAGCAGTCTTCGGGAATGGCATCGACGTATTACGAGAGCTCATTCGATCAGTGGTTCGAGAAGAGCTCCAGAAGCTAAACGGCAACCCCTCAATGGTCTCGTCTTTAGGGGAAGTTGTTCGGGAGGAGGTGAGACAGGCAGTCCGTGAGCAGCAGTCACAAGTCCAGCCTGTTCAAGCGTCAGTTCCGATGCAGCCCGCAGTCTCGTACGCCGAGGTACTGAGAAACACCCCTGTACCTCATTTCGTCGCCCCTGGACCTCCTTTCGCCGCCCCTGGACCTTATTTCGCCGCAGCAAGCACGCATCTGCCGAAACCTCGATTTACGCCGTCCCCAGCCGAGACTAGGATCCGAAAAGCTGATATATGGCGCACTCCTGATCGAATTCCGCTTTGTTATCACTGCGGCGAAGCTGGCCATCTTTACCGGATGTGTGCATATCGCCGAGCTGGACTTCGGGGTTTTCCCGTAAACGCTGCCTGTCCACGGAATGGGGAGCGACCTTTTGAAATCGAGGAGTACTTGTCAACGCGTCAAGGGGCTCACTCCTCGCAGCAGCATCAGTCTCGGTCGACAGCGCCACTGAGGTATCGGTCACCAAGTCCGCGCCCATCTTCAAACTCTCCGAGGCGACTTCCCCAAAGCCCGCTTCGGAAAACTAGAATCGGCGACCTGGGGAGGTAAGGCCGCTGCCGACGCAAGAAAACAACCTCCAGTGCCGATTTCAAAATGTGATGACGGACACGAGACTACGTGCGGAAATTTTAACGTCGCTTCTGATTTGTCGGTAATTATAGACGGCTACGAAACGAATGCTTTAGTAGACACAGGCGCAGACTATTCCGTCATGAGCAGGGAACTTGCCAGAACGCTGAAAAAAGTGCTGACCCCTTGGATAGGACCACAAGTGCGAACCGCCGGGGGACACCTTATCAATCCGGCAGGCATGTGTACCTCTAGAGTTGGGATACGCGGCTTCACCTACGTCGCCAGCTTCATTGTCCTGTCGGAGTGTTCAAGAGATGTAATTATCGGAATGGACTTTTTGCAGGCCAATGGCGCAGTGATAAACTTGCAGGAAACGTGCGTCTCGTTCTCGACGAAACACGCCATCGCGACTTTCGAGAGTGAAAAACGATTCGATGCGCTCCAGATTGCAGGTGATGATGTAACAGTACCTGCAAGATCCATCATCGTTGTCACCGTAAAAAGCAATGTGTACAACGACTATGAAGGAATGGCAGAAAGCAATACTGGGCTATTACTCGAGAAAGGGATCTGTGCAGCAAGAGGTATTGTACGACTGCGTGATGGGTGTACGAGTGTCTTCCTGACAAATTTCCGAAATGAGGTGCAGCACCTTGCGAAGGGAACTGTGGTTGGTCACTTGCATGATTACGTTCCGATTACGGATTTGAATTCTTCCGAGACTGCACCACTGCACCCTGACGGTATAGATTCCATACTCGCATCTATCCACATCGAAGCAGCCCTATCACCAAACCAGAAACAAAAAATCGAGAGCCTTATACGGGAGTACGCCTCATGTTTTTCCACGTCATCGAAAGTGCAAAGAACATCTATCATCAAACACCGCATCATAGTCGATCAATCTGTTAGACCTATTTGCCAGCACCCGTACCGAGTGTCACCAAAAGAGAGAGAAGTCATCAGAGGCCAAGTTGAAGAAATGCTCAGGGACGACGTAATTCAACCGTCGGCCAGCCCATGGGCCTCACCTGTAGTACTGGTAAAGAAAAAGGACCAGACCTTGCGCTTCTGCGTTGACTACCGAAAATTGAACGTCGTCACAAAGCGGGATGTCTATCCCCTTCCAA
Source organism: Rhipicephalus microplus (assembly GCF_043290135.1). Taxonomy (NCBI): domain Eukaryota; kingdom Metazoa; phylum Arthropoda; class Arachnida; order Ixodida; family Ixodidae; genus Rhipicephalus; species Rhipicephalus microplus. The sequence goes on along the minus strand of NC_134702.1, from coordinate 82,512,345 downwards.
GGATCGATGACACGCTTGACAGACTACGAGACGCAAAATTGTTTTCCTCTCTAGACCTCAAGAGCGGATACTGGCAGATAGAGGTGGACGAACGAGATCGCGAGAAAACTGCTTTCGTGACCCCAGATGGGTTATACGAGTTCAAGGTACTCCCATTTGGCCTGTGTTCCGCACCCGCCACATTTCAGCGGATGATGGATACTGTGCTGTCCGGGTTAAAATGGCAGTCCTGCCTTGTTTATCTCGATGACGTCGTGATCTTTTCGGCCACCTTCGATCAGCATGTGGAACGACTACGAACTGTGCTCGAAGCGATTAGTTCAGCAGGGCTGACGATAAAACCCCAAAAGTGCCATTTTGGTTTTCATGAACTGCTTTTCCTCGGTCATGTGGTTAGCTCTGAAGGCATTCGACCTGACCCCGAAAAGACAGCAGCTGTAGAAAAGTTTCCTAGACCGACAGATAAAAGGGCTGTGAGACGATTCTTAGGACTTTGTGCCTATTACAGAAGATTCGTTAAAGATTTTTCGAAGATTGCGGAGCCACTAACCCGACTGACGAAAGAAGACATGCCTTTCACCTGGACAAGCGAGCAAGAAGAGGCGTTCAATGAGCTACGACAGCGACTCCTACACCACCCTGTCCTGGCACATTTCCACGAAGAAGCCGAAACAGAGATTCACACAGACGCAAGCAATTTGGGACTAGGCGCCGTCCTTGTGCAGCTGCAAAACGGAGAGGAAAGAGTGGTCGCATATGCTAGTCGCACTCTTTCGAGAGCTGAAATAAATTATTCGGCGACGGAAAAAGAATGCCTGGCGGTAATATGGGCCATACAGAAATTCCGACTGTACTTATATGGTAGACCATTTCGAGCAGTGAGCGACCATCACTCGTTGTGCTGGCTCGCAGGCCTAAAGGACCCTTCTGGGCGACTTGCTAGATGGAGCCTCAGGTTGCAAGAATACGACATAACAGTCGTATACAAGTCGGGTCGCAAGCACAGCGATGCTGATTGCCTATCACGCGCACCAATGGAATCTGCACCTGGGGAAGATGGAGACGACTTCCCGTTTCTTGGGGCCGTGAGCATCGCAGACATGACTGAATATCAGCGATCTGACGCGGAGTTGCTTAAACTGATCAAGCATCTGGAAGGGCAACCCGTGCGTGTTCCTCGAGTTTTCGTCCGGGGATTGTCCTCGTACCTCATGAGAAACAACGTTTTATACAAAAGAAACTCCGAGCACAGCAAGGAGAAATTCCTACTCGTCGTTCCTTCGGCCTTGCGACCCGAAATCCTGGAAGCGTGCCACGATGACCCAGCAGCAGGACACCTCGGAGTGAGTAGAGCATTGGCTCGCATCCGTACAAAATACTACTGGCCAAAGTTACTGGATGCTGTACAGCATTATGTAAGGACATGTAGAGATTGCCAGAGACGCAAAACGCCTCCATTGAAACCTGCAGGATTTCTCCAACCAATTGAACCACCTGAGTCTCCGTTCGAACAAGTAGGAATGGATCTACTTGGTCCATTTCCCACGTCATCAATGGGCAACCGATGGATAGTAGTGGCGACAGACTACTTAACCCGGTATGCCGAGACAGCCTCTCTCACCAGGGGCACGGCTATAGAAGTAGCTGAATTTTTCGTCACTAATATTGTACTACGGCATGGTGCCCCAAAGGTGGTTATCACGGATCGAGGAACTGCATTCACAGCCAATCTGACGCAGTCCATTATGAAACTTACCCACACAAGTCATAGGAAAACAACGGCTTACCACCCCCAAACTAATGGGCTAACCGAGCGACTCAACAGAACTCTAACCGATATGTTGTCCATTTACGTTGACTTGGAGCACCGTGCGTGGGACAAGATACTGCCGTACGCCACTTTCGCTTACAATACTGCTGTGCAGGAGACTACTAAAGTGACGCCATTCCAGCTAGTCTATGGTCGAGTAGTTACCACACCATTAGATGCAATGCTGCCTGTAGGCGACAATACAGAGCACAAGCCTGACACCAGCGAATTCATTGAGCGAGCCGAAGAAGCACGGCAGTTGGCGCGACATCGCATAAAACAACAACAACGCGTGGATGCGAACCGTTACAACCTTCGTCGGAGAGGAGTCGACTACGCACCAGGCGACCTAGTTTGGATTTGGACTCCTGTGCGGACGCCTGGCCTTTCCGAAAAGCTCATGCGCCGCTATTTCGGCCCTTACCGAGTCCTTCGTTGCGTCAGCTCCTTGAACTACGAGGTGTCACCGGAAGGACAAGTGAGCTCATCAAGATGCCGAAGGAGCACAGAAATCGTGCATGTAGTCAGAATGAAGCCATACTATGACAGGCAATGGACATCGAATTATACACACCCGATTATGAGGAATACCTATTTCTCCATTGGAAATCACGCATTCAGACCATCTCAGCAACACTGCTTTTACGCATCGGGACGATGCGTTTTCGGAGGAGGGATAATGACGCAAGGTGAACGCAGTATTCAAACTACGCGCGCTAGTTCATGCGCCCCCCAAGAGATCAGCGGCTTTATGATCAAACAAGAAAAGGCCGTGACGGCGCGCGCTTCCTCAGCACGGGATTTTGATGAAGAAGAAGTGGACCACCACTCGAGGGTTTTTCTCTCTCGGAGATTGATCCCTTTTTGCTGATCGCCTGTTACAGACGCCGCTACTTTTCGGGCACAAGTTCACCCCAATAAACAGTTATTCGTACACCATTTGGATTGTACGTAACAATATTATACTGTTTATTCAGCCGAACTTGTGGCCACGTATAAAGAAAGATTACAGCAAGACACTGGCACTAGTAGTGGTGAGCACAGCGATGGCCGTCGATCAACTGACAAGCGACGAAGCGTGTCGGCATTCATACACTTGTATCGAACATTCTAGCGGTATCGCTAGCGGCGAGGTAGGTTCCAGAATAATCTGAATTTTTTAACAAAGTGGGCATATTCTTAACAAAACGATATGCTGTAGTTGTGAACCTTCCGGAACGAGGCGCAGTTCGCAGTAAGCAGACAGGCTCTGGGGCCGAAAACCGAATGAAACTTAAGTGTGATAAGAAACGCGCGTGGAAATACACCAAATTTCGTATCAGATGACGTGAATAGATGACAAAGGTAAATGACACGTCGAAACATAATAATCATGACATGGAAGTCATGTACAGCATAATTTACTTCCGCCTCGCAACGTTGCGTTGATTTTAAAGTGACACATCTACCTTCTTCATTCGTTCTTCGCATATCATCGATTCCCACTGTACGTGGGATCTGCCAATTTTTTGGATACCAGCTGCTTGAAGGCGAATGTTGGGGACAACAGGAGGCACACTGAATACTGCAGGGCTGGTGTCACCCTTTAAGAACTCCGTAGGATGGCCATGGAGGCCAGAAGGTGTGGGCTCGGCCGGAGAGTTGGCTGGCGTACTCGTGCTCGTCGGGGAAGCATGGTGGCTGTCCGCCTGCGTGGTTGGTACAATCTGCCGTTGGCGAATCTATCACCTGGTCCTCGGTCATTGTGCAGCATCCCGCAAGTTCCGGAGTAGCATGTCAGCGGCAGGAACTTCAGCTGCGAGAGACGTTGAGGCAGATGGTAGTGGCTGCTGGCAGGACGCGCAGATTGTCAATGTCGAAGGAATGTCATGTCCATTGGATAATGCCGACTGTGGAAGCTCCGGGATCAGGTGTCGAATAACGGGCGAAAGTGTCAGGCCCAGACTCAGAGGTGTGCGGCAAGGTAGCCGTCATGGAGTCTTGCAGCGCTGAGGTGTCGCATGCCGTCGATGTCACGAAGGACGTGCAGGTAGCAGGCACGTGCGACAGATCTTCGTACGCAGGCTCTGAGGGGACGGGTCTCTCGGAGGGGAGCTCATTCGTAGGGGGGGAGGGGCGCCTTCTACCTCGCCGTCGTGGTGAGGTATAGGATTCGATGTTCCTGCGACAGGCTTTCAGGTAGAAGGAGTTGTAGCCGGGGTAGTCAGGCTGTATTCATTGGAGGACTGCGGGCTGGTTAGTAGCGCGCGCTGCGACGCAGTGGCAACCCCGACGTCGCGAGATCACGGAAGCGGGTGATAAGTGAGGCAGTAGCAGGCGAGCACCGCAGTGCAGAGGGCGTCGTATGGCTGTGGAATTGCGGATGATTTGGCAGCAAGACGGCGAAACTCGAGTGGCAACACATCGAGTAAGATGGCGCGCATATGCGACTGGTCCGCGATCTCATTCACAGAAAGAAAGACGTCGAGCAGCATGAGCCATGGGCCTTGTTCCAACTTTTAGACAGCGCGTAGACAGTCTACGCAGACAGCTTAGAAGACAGCACCAAGCCCATGCTGTGCCAGAAATGGAACACGTCTGGACGGCTTCTACGCGACAAAGCGACAAAGCGCCTTTTTCATTTGTTTGGCTTATATTGATACGGGATGACGTGCGTTGCAATAAAACTGGCCCGACCTTTCCTATTTATATAGTTATCGTCCTCGAGTTCCTACGAGTTCCTATGAGTTCTTGTCACGTTCGAATTTTCGGTATTTTTTATGCAATGTGTATAAGAATATTTTTTTCAGTCACTGAAACATTTAACGAACAAATGATTGAGTAAATCAATCTGAAGCCTTATTCTCACTTTTCCGCCGTAAGTTGCTTCATTCCTTGCCCTAATAACAGAGTTCTCTATTTTCGTTTTGGCTGCTCTCACTACGACAGTACTCAATGATCCTGACCTGTGCACACGCATATAATGATTGACGGGAACCCATTACAAGAGTACCCACGTCATGGTCCTCATCACAACATGACTCTGAACATTTCACTGTTTCATTCTCAGGAACGTTGAGAACGAAACAGTGAGAAGCCAAGCTTTTTTCAGCCTTCTTTACATTGTCATCGTGGACATGGTCGGTAGTCTCGTCTTTTCGAAACGCTGCACCAATTTGGTGACAGCTCTAATTTAGTTTTTCTAAAAAAAAAGCCATGCACCACTCCTCGCAAGACGCTGATGTCAAATATCATCCAGGTTTTTCGCCCGATCACGGCCTTTCCCACAAGAAGGCTTCTTCACAGTGGTAGGAATTTGCCGGCGTCTTCCGTCTCTGTTTTCCACCGATACAGTGCAGCGTTCGCTCACACACCCGGGTCACTTATGAGGTCCTCGTGATGCGTGGACACATACTTGCACTGTTCTCACACTCAACGCGAAGCCCTTCAGGAACGTTTAAAGCCACCTGCTTCGCCAGCTTTTGGAAGTCACGCACGCTGGAGGGATAGCTCACTGGTCGCACAGCTTGAGAGGCATCTTGCACAGGCACTCTGCTGACGTCACGTTTCCGAATGGCGGCGCATCACCACCTCACAGCAAGCCTCCGCAGAGATGCGTCCATGCGGTCTTTCTTTTTTAATTTCACTAATGATTAGAACACGGTTAATGCTTTGAAAAAGTCTATCCTAACAATGCTTTCGATTTCTGTAGTGTAGCTCACAAAATAAAACTGGGTTGTTAAAATATTTCAGGGACTATTCGCTGTGCCCTTTTGGTCGCACTGCCGACAACTTGTGAAACTGACTATAAACAGTACGCATGCATGAGCGACATTTTCGGAGATGTGAGCCACTCGATCTACTGTATTATTGCTTTAACTTGTCACATTCGTACACACAGAGATACATTAGTGTTTCAGAACTCATTTGTATAATGTTTACACTGGTTTTTTTACTTGTTTTCTTTGTTTCGTTTGTTTATGTAGAAGTGATTTGTACAATAAAATATTCCTCTTTCAATCGCCCGAGGAACATGCTATATACACTTTACGTCACTCAATTTACAATCGCAGAGGCCACGTATCGGTGACGTACGGTGACACACCAGCATGATACTTAGTGCTTCACCCACACGTCATGGTTGACTTTGTGGGGATGAGCGTCTTTTTTTTTTAATGCGAAGCATTTCTTAGCAAACCTCGGTGACTTTGAGCGTATTTATCTATCTATATAGCCGCCTACGACTTTTAGCTCTCCTGGCCGTTTCGATAATGCTATCGATACCAAACTTGGCATAACATGACTGTATGAAGACATATTTGACTAGTAACAGCATGAAAATTATGACATATGTGTCATGAAAGTCATGATTTACATTTTATGGTTGTCCAACTGTTGCGGTGGTTTCGTTCACATGGCATGTTGCAAAACTGGTATGGTATGGCATGATTGCATGGTGAACACAAGCGATAGACCCTGACATGAAAATCATGACATGCGTGTCATTTAACAACATGACTACATGCCACGCTCATGATGCGCTCACGGCCGTTTCGCTAGCGTCACATATACAAAATTTGGTATTACGGTACGTGAATGAATGACGAATGTAGGATACTGGTGCAAACATGATAAACATAAGATGCGTGTCATGTAACAATATGACTACATGCTACGCTCACAATGAGCTCGCTGCCATTTCGCTAGCTTCGGATGTACCTTACTCGGAATTACGCGACGCGAACGGACGATATAAGTAAATGACACATCCAAACATGATAAATAATCACGACATGCGTGTCATGTGACAACACGACTACATGCCACACTCATGATGCGCTCGCGGAAGTTTCACTAGCTTCACATAAATTTGGTATTGAGTGACGCCAATGAATGACGAAAGCATGTGACTGGTGCAAACACAATAATCTTGAGATGCGTGTCATGTGAGGACATGGCTACATGCCGCAGTCAAGGCGCCAATACATTACGGCATGACGCGGTGTGCGTGCTCGCCGGCGTTCATTTCGTCGCGTCACGGCGGCATTGCCACGCCAGGCGCCAGTCCTGCCACATACTTGCAGGCACGCGCAGCGCTGCGTTGCTTTGACGCATGCGCGTTCAAGCCCGTCTGGCATCCCTCCGTCACGAAAAGAGGGAAACTCAGTGTTGTTTGGGTAACGCATCAGCATAGCGTGATGTTTCTCTATCTCATCGACGCAAAATGCAGCATGTCGCTTTTCGCGCTGGTTGCCGCTGGGCCAAGCTGACGGACGCTGGTCGCGCCTGGCGTGACACTATATAGAGTGCTCACGTTTTTCTAACGTAGCATCACTGTGCCCAGCGTGCGCGCGCGTCAACGCTACAATGGAGTATATTGGGCCCTTCATGATGTGCTCGCGGCCGCTTGCTAGCACCACATATACCAAATTTGGTGTTACGTGACGTCAATTGATGCGGAAATATACGACTCGTTGAAACAGGATAATTCTGACACGCGTGTTATGTAAGAACATGACAACATATCACGCTCATTACGCGCTTGTGGCCGTTTCGCTAGCTCGACACATGCTAAATTTGGTATCACGTGGCGTGCATAAATGACGAAGGTAAGTGACACATCCAAACATGATATTTACCTCCACTTCGTAATAGTGTGCTGATTTTAAAGTGACATATCAATATTTCTCATTCATGCTTCGCATAGCATCGATTCCCACTGTACGTGGGATCTGCCAGTTTTTCTTATTTTTTTTTCTGGCGAGCGTGGCGCCTATTTTCGGGACCTTCAGAAATACACACATATTCGAAGCAGCTTACAACACTAGCGACGAAAATTGGGTGCGCCAACAATGCGAAATCAGGAAACGTGCTAAAGGTGGACAGAAAAGTAAAGAGATAGTGCATCGAAGATTTGCTGTCCCACTTAACGTTGGCGTATGTGTGACACGCCGCGCCATCGTCTGCCCTGCAGCTGCCAGAAAAAAAAAAACAATTTTGGGACAGTCCCGGGCACACCGCATGTCGCCAGGCAAGGGAAAAGCGAACTTTCATCCATGCGGTCCCGCTACATTGGGCGGAAGCTGAAAAATAAAGAGAGAAAAGGAATGCAACGCCGACGTGCGGGGCTGTCCGGAGGCGTCCGGGACGTGTAAATTGAAAAATCTTAAGGAAGATCGGGTGGGCCGCTGCATAGAAAAGTTGCGTAAGAGGCAAGTCACACAGCTGATATTTCGCGTAAATCGACCAATGGAGAGTATGTGCCATAATGACGTCGTGTGAATCACCGTTCTTCCGTCACGAATTCCGCCAGAAAGACGAGAGAGAGAAATAATTAAAAGGAAGAGGCAGGGAGGTTAACCTAGACGAACTGGTTTGCTACCCTGTACGGGGGTGGGGAAAAGGGTCGGAAAGAGGATAGATATAGAGAGATATAAAATAAATTAGAAAAAAAACACACATGCGCACACATTCAGAGAGTTCCGAACACAGTCGTTTGGACAGGCCGGTTGAACGCAAGAAGCGCAGGAGCGCCTTCACAGCCTTCTTCTGCGACATAAAGTCCTGTCGGCAGCGCAGGAGTCTTTCTTCCGAAAGAGGCTGGTTGTCCAGTTCATCTAGAAAGACGAGAACCACCAGAAAAGAATAAGGCACTCTTTTTTTGTATTTACAAAACGCGATGATTGACTTTAAGTCACGGAGGAATATCACCAGATTGCAGCGCACCGGCTTCTCTGATCAGTCGAAACAGGAGACTCGAAACTTTCTCGCATACACACTGGTTATGAAAACTATGCTCGTGCGCGTTTGCTTCTTTCTCTCACGTGTTTCCATAACTTACACACATGGTTCAAATCGACTTGCCCGAAGAAAAACGCGATGAGTGAGGAGAGGAAAAGGTAAAAAAAAAAAAAAACGCCATGCCTGCGCAGTAGGCGCAGCACAGTCACAGCGAAAGCTAGAAGAGCGGCCTTTCAGAGCCTTTTCAAAACAATCATTGGGTAACTACTGCAAGCACCCTTGCTTGGTACCCACTGAGTAGTAGGCCGGCATTCGCTATGCTATTTTTGTCATTCTTCTGAGAAGCGTGGTATCCGCTAAAGACTTGGTAGGAATTTCGGGCCAATTGTTCATGCAGTAGCTGACAACGATGAGGAATTATGGCTGAAGTGGGTATGCGCCAGAGTTAATAGGGAAACAAGCTTTATTTGTACCAATCAAGTGCAAAGGGGTAGCCGTCGCCAAGTAACGGTGACAAAAACTCCTTCGTTTATTTTCTATTTCAATAAAAAAGAACAAGCTTTTATATAATGGGTTGGAGCATGGACGGCCCACTCGTTACGCTAATCGCATTGTGCGGCGACTGGTTATTATTTCGCTGTTGTAAAACGCTTTATAAGTCCTATTAACGCGATTGCTTTCCCGACATCAAGCCTGCCTAAGGTTAGTTTGACAAGAAGTCACAAGAACCGTAGTAGGTCGGTGGTAGAATATTAGGCTAGCACCCAGCGGACCCGGGTTCGAGCCCCACTGTGCCTTTAGGTGCTAAGCCATGCCTTCCTAAGGCAAGTTTGACAACAAGTTACAAGCACAGTGGTATAATATTGGGCTGGCACCCAGCGGGCCCGGGTTCAAGCCCTGCTGTGTCCTTAGTGCAAGTTTTTTTTCTAACTTCGCACGATTTAGGTATGGACACTGGCGGCCACGCCGGACAATATGCAACTGCGCGTGACCCGATTTATGATCTCATTACAGCTTTCGCTGTAAAAACACACGTTCGCTATTGGGAAGTTATAGCTTGACAATTTTTCTTCAACCACGAATATTCAGAAGAATTCTTTTTGTTACATTACAATATCGTTTAGCGCTAGAATTCTTTAACTCAAATTTCGCATTAACGAATGTGCAGGTGCTGATGATTTACACGAGCAGCATTTTACACTATCGACAGTGGCCTGTACTGGTAGCCTAGATGCTAAGGCCTTGCGCTGCTGTGCTCGAGGACGCAGGTTAGATTGCTGGCCATGGCGTCCGCATTTACGCGGAGTCAAAGCGCAGCAGCAGCTGTGTACAGTGCGGTTCACTGTTAAAGGGAACACTCAAAACAGCGCCTTTCACAATGCTGGCCTCCTAACGGCAAGTGTACGCTGAAACATTGTTCATGCGTGTCAGTATTCTATCAAAAGGAGTCACAACTATCAAGAACCAGTAGACTTACGAATACCTGAGCCACTACACGTTTCAAAAGAAGCTAAATGAGCGAATGCCCTGCACGCAAGTATTCCCTTTGACAACAGACTCGTTTGTACTTAAATTGACGTGCATACTGAAAAACCTAACGGGGTTAAAATGAGTGAAAGGTCCCCGACTACCATTCTAGCATGCTGTATAATCATATCCCGATTTTGGCATGTGATGCCCGGAGTCTGATGAACTCATTATGGCTGGTCACTCGAACGATAACTTGTGTACAGACCCCAATGCAAAATTGCAGGCATCTGTCGGCCGTCGTGTGCACACCACCATGTTAGAGGCTCAGTGCGGCGCAGTACGCAAAGTCCACGTGTGTTTACGTATACGTGCACGTCAGTCGTATCGACGTGAGGAGTCGATTGACTGATAATCGCAATGCCGACGTATTAGTGCGCCCCTTGCTGTACACAGAGAGGAACTCCGAATGCTAATTGAAAAAAAATGCAAGCCGTAAACTGTGCCAGTTGTTATTTTTTGAAGCTGATTAAGTTCCATGCATGCGCTCCGGCTACTGCTATCAAAATACTTGTTTGAGTTTGTTCTTCTAAGTGAGTAAGACATCCACTAGCATTTAGCATTTGAACTCGTATTCCCCAAAATTGCTGTACACCACATAGCAAGGCAGTTTTTGCAACGTCTTCGCTACCAAGTGAAGGTGACTCGTGCGCTTCGCGCAGAAGCCACCTTCAAGCGACGAGCTTTATCGCAGCTAACTGCGCGTGCCGGCTTTTCAGTGAATGTTCTGTTTTGTTTGTTACATTTTGCTAACGGCACATGATGAATTACGAGAAAGTACTCGTTATCGGTTCGTTCTGAGAAAGAACCGATGGTGCTAAAGCACCATTGTTTTATGTTTCGTTTTCTTTTCTGGAGTGTGACAAACTGCAATTTAGCGGGATGACCTGCTCATATAACTTCTCAAGTTTTCAGAGCATTCGATGTTCTCGGCAGGTTCACTGAAAAGCCGGAACGCGCAGTTAGCCGCGATACATACAGCCCTTTGCGTGAAGCTGGCTTCTGCGTGAAGCGCATGAGTCACCTTCACTCGGTGAACGTGTGCGAGCGAAGACGTTGCAAAAACTGTTTTGCTTTGGTGTGCAGCAATTAGTGGGCTTATAGTGTATAGTGCAGGCGTGCAGTGCTTACACGCTTGCAACCGCCAGTTACCGAAAGGCCCAGTTCTCGGTTTCTCCATCGTCAGTGCCCCTATTGCAGCATATACAGCAGATGTGCAAACACGGCCAGAACTGCTCTGCCAAAGAAACAGCGTAAACAAAAGCGTGAGCAAGTACCCAAAACAGTGTTTCGTTATGCATTAACACCTTTGCGTCCCCTAAACCTCTCATTTTACCGTTGGCCGTATTGCACCACAACCTATGGACAACGTCCTACCGCGCTTGATAAACGCAGGTGGACCAACTCGACCGAACTGTCAATTCCCGCGAGGCAATCAATCGAAGCTCAATGAGCTCCCGCAGTGAGTCTCTAGAGGGCCTCACCTTTTTGTGTGTTTACAGCGCAGGAGAACGCATGGCTGCAAACTTATTCATTTCTTTTTCCTGATATACCTTAACTTCGTCGTTAGTTGAATGCTGCGATATCGGCCGCAGGGGGGTACCCTGCATGGTCACTTTCACTAGCCTTCTTTATTTATCCTTTTTGGCATTCCCGTGGGGTGGTTCCAGCGTGTTTGCCAGGCAATTTTGCGCATCGCCGTCGGCATATGCACTGCTACAAGAGGTGCTTATGGCTCGCTAATTTGCCCCGCTCGATGCTACAGCAAAAAAGAGCAAGGCTAGATAGCTTCGACCTGCAGCTTCGACCTGCAGCAAGCATGCGACGCATAGCAGAACGTACTGCCACGTGTGGTCATTAGCAGATATGCGTTGAATCGAAGTCAGCTCCCTGAAGTACTGGCGAGAAAAGGGAGAGGGTACTGTTCAGTGATTTGCCCAACTTATATTCATTACTGCGCCTGCAGGCTGTGGACAATGCCGAATGGCGTATGCGTTAGGTGGGATGAGAATTTGTCGAAAAGAAAGGATAGGTAGGCTTGTTGGCGTATTCATGTCTGGCTGAAGAAGTGAGTCCACAATAACGCGGCCATACGTCCTGCAGTTTAGCAGCACACGGTAGTTGCTATGCTATACCGGCGCGTCTTTTGTGTCTGAAGGATTGATTGATCGATTTGTGGGGTTTAACGTCCCAAAACCACTATATGATTATGAGAGACGCCGTAGTGGAGGGCTCCGGAAATTTCGACCACCTGGGGTTCTTTAACGTGCACCCAAATCTGAGCACACGGGCCTACAACATTTCCGCCTCCATCGGAAATGCAGCCGCCGAAGCCGGGATTCGAACCCACGACCTGCGGGTCTGCAGCCGAGTACCTTAGCCACTAGACCACCGCGGCGGGGCTGTCTGAAGGAAAGAGGAACCATACGTCCCGTGGGAGAGCAGTGGGGTATACACATATATAATAGAAAGACGGTGTTTAAATCGTGCGTGAGTGGCGAAACTGACTCGCCCAAAACTGCGAGTCAGAGCCCCACGAAAGAGCCAAGTTGCAAAGAGGGCTAGGGTGAGCGCATGCCGACCAAGCGCGCTCAGCTAGGCCCATCGTCTGCACTTCGGAAAGTTGGGAACATCGTTTAAAGCGTACAGCGGTGCACACGTTTCACGTATACGCCACGAACAATTACAACTGTTGATCGCTTCGAGGAAGCTTTCAAGTGCAGCGCACATCAGTGGGGCAGGCCGTTATAGGCTGTCGTCGTCGTTTGGTGAAACGCTCGCAAAGCCACGTGTCGCATAGTCAGCTGCAGCGCGCACTTGCGCCAATCGGAAGTCTTTTTCCTCTTGTTCTTCAAAGACCTTAATGATGGTAATAACGTAGGCAAAACATTGTACAACATGTCTATCTTTAGCATATTGAGCGCACTCTTGCGCCATCCAAAAGTATTCTTCCTCTTGTTTTTCGAGTGCCTTGGCGATAATACTTAGTGCAGAGCACAATAAACAAAACCACCTATAAAAACTAAAAAAATTGGAAGGAAAATTGAAATAAAGTAAAAAAAGGGGGCTGATCCGCCTATATAGGAATCGGTTGAACATTAAAGTGAAACGTGTCTTTCCAGAGGTAATTTCGTGTTTATTGTGTATTGTTTGAGCAAAATCAACAAATTGAAAATTCACGTTATGAATGGCAAGCACCTCGAAAGTTGGCGCGCACACTTCAAGAAGAAATCATGCACGAAATAAGCATACACAGAACGAGCGTGCACTAACAACTGTCACAGCTCGACACTTAAAGCGCTCTGTTCAAGCAGAACGAAAGACACACGAAACTAGCGCACCAGTACACACAGGACAAGCGCGAACAACTGTCACCATTATTCGCGTCGTGTGTCAGCAGCACGCCTACGCGGCCGTGGCAGCGTGCGAAGTGACCTTCATCATCTCCCGGATTATGAGTCTGACAAGCGCGTGCGCAGGATAGACCACATTTTGTGGAGGCGGTACTTCGTGGGGGCGATGACCTTTAGAGCGCGCCCAACATGAGCCCGTCATGCGATCTCGCCACTGATAACAAAAATGCGCTTAAGTTTCGAAGCTCTGAAGACTTCCAAATGGTTTATGGTGTACATGAATGGCTTGCCGTTAGCATTGCAGACAACGTACGCTCCCTGGCGTAGTGAGTATCACCACGCGCTGAGAATCGAGAGGCTGCCGGTTTTATTCTGGCCACAGATGCCTGCCTTGTTTTTTTTTTCCTGTGCAATGTCTTAGTACACATTTTCTAACATCGCTTCCGTGACGGAAGTACGTCAGTGGAGCCGTGGTGGACACCAGCATGAAACACTTTCGTTTTATAAAAACAGCGAAACTGGAAAAGAGAAAAAGAAAGAACTAAAACTGAAGAGAAAGAAAAAAAGCTGCGCAGCTGCGCACTTTTTTCGGGCCAGTTACCTCTAATGCAAAGCTGCCTTTATTTTCTTTAACAGCGGGGCTGTTCAACAAGTCATTCCTTGTCCGGTGAAGCAAAAAAAAAAAGCCATCACCATTGCATTCGATTCTTGTTACACCAATTGTGTAACTTTCACTACTCAAAACTAGTCCACGAAAAAAATAGCAGTGGCTTAGCTTGGCTCCGCCAGGGTATAGGTAATGTTATAGCTAAAGTTCAGCTGGTTATTCTTAGCTTGCTTGGTTATTATTTTGATGATCTTGTTTACGGCAGCTTCAGTGACACAAACATTGTTTGCCAGGCAACTACTTAGGGTTCTGATGAGTTAGCTTCTCCACTATTCTGCGCAGCTCAGCAGCAATGTCGCTCTCCATCTAAGTTCATGGCTATTCCACTCTGTTAAACACCCCGCTATTAATATAACCCCTGGTGCCTCTGAGCATGCGCACAAATATTAGGTGCTATCATGCGGCACCCCCCTGGTACCTCTGCTCATGAGCACTAATGAGAGGCGCTAACATGCGGCTCCGGCGCAGCGTCAGACTGGCTACTTATTGCGCAACGAAGGCGCACGCTGGGCACGCGCCGGCGCCAGCGCATTTACCACGTCTGTGACGTGACTCCTCTTGAATGCGCAGGCTGGTGATGTCCGCGCGGTGGCAAGAGCTCCGAAGTGCCAGTTGTGCGCTGTGTGACGTCACTGTTTTTCGCGCATGCGCAGCGGGGCACTATAGGAGCCACGTGAAACTGCTGAACATCGGCCAGTGTAGCTCGCGCTACGAAATGCAGGCAACTGTTAGCCCAACAAGGAGCTGCGAAGCGACCGCGGTGAGGAAAAGACGCAGAGTACATACATCGAAAAAATCCTATAGAGACAAGAGGGACAACGGCGGCTGCTGGAAAACTTGGAAGCGACGGAAGGACCAGGCCAACGCACTTAATTGGTTTCAGCGCGAGGTTCTGTCTCTGAAGTTTGTGCATCCACACCGTGTATGTGGTTGTCTGTGCTTTAACTCGAACCTCTCCGTGCTGAGAATCAGCGCAGAAAAAACCGAGTATCACTTAGCTAAAGCATAGATACGACCTAGAAGCAGCCCAGAAACAGGCTACATCACCTAGCTAAGGCCTAGAAACAGCCGAGAAGCAAGCAGCTAAGTCTTCACAATCGTCCAGTCTCGCTCTTTGAAGCCTTGAGCGGCTTATAGTGCCAGCTTCATTTTTGTCTTATGCTTACGAAATACGAGGCAAAGTCGATGCAAGGTAAATATATACATAAATAAAACAAAACGCCATGCCGAGACGAGTGTCATTGTCCAGCTCGCCGCTGTTTTAGATGCGGAGCATCTTATACTCGCGCCTTGTAGTGCGCCGTCCGCGCCGTCCGCGCCGTCCGCACCGCTTCTCGAACATTCGACAGCTGACGCGCGCGCATGCGCCGTCGCGCCGTCGCCCACTCTTTCACCATCTGTGCATCCCTTCCTCCTCTACACACCGCGCGCGCTTCACTCCTCCACCATCTCTGCACCCTTCCTCCTCTACACACCGCGTTCGACATCTACAATTCTCCTGATTCTCCAGTGGACGCGCATGTGGCGTCGCGCTTCGAGAACATTCAACAGCTGACAGTGCATGCGCCGTCGTGCTGTATATATACTCAAGGTCGGCGCTCGCTCGCTCAGTTGCCGCTCGTCGGTTGGTTTGTACGGCGCGTCGACATCCAAGGTTGCGGTGAAATGAATTCCAACGAATCCACAAACACAATGATCGACGTCCCTTCGACCAGCGCCGCCCTTTCGCATACGTGTGTACGTGTTCACTCATTTAACACCCCCTCCTACAACCACGTTAACCAATTTAGCCATCGACCCAAGTAAGTCGCAATTTAACACCCCATTTCACAACCACGTTAACCAATTTAGCCATCGACCCAAGTAAGTCGCACTTTAACACCCCGTTAACCAATTATATGGTCCGCATCCTCCTCAGTGTTCCCCTGAGGGAAGCTGCGGGCAATTTTTTATACCGACGACGCTAGCATTACGAGATTGCCAACAGGCGACTGCGCGCGATCAGATATCACGGAGAACTTCGCCAATGTTTTCGCACTGTTATCTTTTTCTGTGTCATGTCTAGTCACAGTCGCGTTTGTCACATCATTTACGTACGGAAATCGATACAGCGAGTAACTCATTGAGGAAGCGGGCAATTGGGGCCTGTCAGTCCATGGCGATTTTGAGACGTACAGAAGCCAATGCATACTGCCCTTCCAGCTTCTGTTGCTTCGATTATCCCCATAAGTTGCACGGTATCAGATTTTCACGATAGTTTGATCGTTCTTCATCAACCTTAATGTCTATGTAATCACCTATTTTATTGGAATCTACGCCACCTCTTTTTGATGAGTGACCCTTAAAGAACCAAGTACACATTAACTGATCCTAAGAAAAAAGACAGTTTTTGCTACTGACAATATCTGGTCAGACCTACTCAAACAATTTTTTGGCAGTGTGCTCATGTAAACATATATCAGCTTTAAATTTCAGCTGAAGCCTATATACCTACTATCAGGGGTATTTGAGAGTGTAATTTGGACTCAGCTTTTATGGATTGCAATATATCATTTGAATGAGCTCGTAAAGTAGCCTGAATCATAGCCGATGAAAAATGTAGAGATGTTTCATGTTTTTGCGTAAAAATAACACCGTCCTTCAGCTTCTTAAGGTGCCATCTTTTGTGGCATGGCTTCTATAGCGCCTACTATAGGCCTGCTGAGCGAGTCGTTCCTCTATAAGCAAAAGGCACATGATTGTGTACTGCCGGCAGCATTGTGTGATAATTGGCCTTTATTAAAAGCCTTAAAAATTATAAGCCCTATCGCGGTGGTCTATTGGCATATGGTGCTCGACTGCCAATCCAAAAGTCACGCATTTGAATCCTGACTGCGGCGGCTGCATTTTCGATAGAGGCGAAAGTGTTCGAAGCCCCTGCATGTAGTTAAATTTAGCGGCAACTTAAAGAAACCCATGTGATCGAAATTTATGGAGCCCTCCACTGCGGTGTCTCTCATAATCATATCAAGGTTTTGGGACGTTAAGCCTTCAATATTGTTATTATTACTAAAATCCTTAGAGCTACATCTTTTTCTTCTTAGCTCGTTTTATGCCGCGCCGTCTTTGATTACTTTTTCAAGGGATGGATTGGTGCCCAATATCATCATTTCAGCTATCTTCTATTTCAAGTATACCCTCTTGGAGCGAAGGCAGGACATGGCACTCTAATGCAAAACTAAAGAAGAAACACTGAGAGGCAAAAAAAAAACGTAGTTTTACGGTTTTTATTCGAAGTTTTTCTAAAACATCAATTCCTTGAATAAATGCCAACTCGTCCGAAAAATACTGAAAAAAAAAACACAAATATATTATTATATTATTATTTAATATTTATTTATACTGCCAACCCTCACTTGAGGGTCATTACAGAGAGGGAAGCATAGGATATGGAAAGTAAATACAGACATTGATATTTTCAGCAACTTTGAACAATAACACAATAGCATAATCATTGCTCGGCAAAGTAAACATCAAGAGCACATTCAAACTTTTGAACGTCAGAATTTTCAACAATATGTCGCGGCAATTTGTTCCACGCTTCTACAACATCAGGGAAAAAAGATTTGCGAAAGACGTCCGTGTGAGCACCGAAGGGGCGAACTGCCGCGTCATGATTGATCCGGCTGCTGAGCTTATGCGGGGGGTGTACGCAAATTGTTCTATCTATTTTTATTTGACCATGCAATATCTGAAAAAATACTTTTAGGCGCTGCTTTTGTCGTCTAATTTCTAGAGATTCCAAACCACTTAATTTTAACATCTCGGTAACCGAATCAGTCCTTTTATACTTCGGACATATAAATCGCGCGGAAAGTCTCCGTATTCGTTCCAGTTTACCTATTAAATCCTTTTGGGGGGGTGGGGGGGGGGGCTCCAGGCAGCACAAGCATATTCTAAAACAGGGCGCACAAATGTTTCATATGCAAGCAGCTTGACGTCTTTCGTAGCATTCGGTAATTTAGCACGCAAGAAACGCAGTTTTCTGTAAGAGGCACAGCATACATTCTCGACATGTGCACGCCATTTCAAATCATTCGTAATATGCACTCCCAAATATTTAAATGCACACACCTGCGGTAAATAATTAGGTCCAATGCTGTACGTAAATGGTGAAACGTGTTTCTTGGTAGTTATATGCGTATATGTTGTCTTAGAATAATTTATTTTCATCTCCCATTTATCGCACCATGTTTGAAAATAATCAAGACAATCATTAATTACAATTTGGTCATTCGTACATGTCACTGGGGCATAGATTAAACAATCATCAGCAAACAATTTAATTTTTACAGGTGGGTTAGCAATGTCAACAACATCATTTATATACACCAAGAACAGCAATGGGCCCAACACGGAGCCTTGGGGCACACCGGAATAAACATCAAGTGATTCAGACTCAAACCCATCAATTCGTACCAACTGCTTGCGGTTCGTTAAGTATGCCTCAATCCACTTCAGGATATTTTCGTTTACGCCTGTTCGTTTGAGCTTGAAGAGCAATTTATGGTGGGAGACCTTATCGAAGGCTTTTGCAAAGTCTATGCATATCACGTCGACTTGTTCTCTGTTATCTATGACAGCGGCAAAATCGTGGAGAGTTTCAACCAGTTGGGATAACGTGGAAAGCCCTTGCCTAAACCCGCGCTGTTGCCTACATATCAGCCCATTTGTCTCCAAGAAAATAGCCATCTCTTTGGCAATGACGTGTTCAAAAACCTTACAGCAAACACACGTCAGAGACACTGGCCTGTAGTTGGTAAAAAGCATCCTGTCGCCACTTTTAAATACCGGTTTCACTATGGCGCTCAGCCAGTCTTTTGGAAGCGAATGTGTCAAGAGTGATTTTTCGAAGATAATGACTAAGTAAAACGACATCCACTCCGCATACCGCCTCAAAAACACAGTTGGTATTCCATCCGGTCCATTAGCCTTCTTTTCGTTCAAATTAAGTAGCTGCTGAAACACGCCTGCTTGATCAAATGAAACTGGATCCATGGCGCATGTGCAAGTATCGGCCATTTCCTTATCTTCATCCGTGAATGCCATCTTTGTAAATACAGATTGGAAAAAGTGGAAATGATGAACATCTTGGATAGAAATGTGACGGAGCTAAATAGAGGCTGTAAGACTTTTACCTTGTCGGTCATTTCTGAAGAAATATTTAGCTGAAATGTATTGCATTTGAATACAGTTTGTTCGTATTTTCATCGAAAGTGTTTCTATGACTGCGTTGTATTGGCTTCTCGGCTAAACCAGCGATAACACCGAATTCCAATGCATTCAAGATCACACTGTCTTGGTCTGATTTTGGTGTGAATAAAAAATATAAATCCTCACATGATTCATGGTTACCTCTGTAATGTAGAATAAGTGATTGTAAATGAATAAATAAATAAATAAAAATCAAAATAGTTATCACTACTGTATATATGTATATCAAGTAAAACAGCATAAGATTCTATTGTACTTTCCTAAAATGTGCCTGACAGTCGCCATAGCCAGTTTGCAGAAGAAACCTGCTGCAACTTGAGCAAGCGATGCTATGCCGAGCACCGAATTTATTCGATAACCGATCTCTCAGTTTTAAGCTAGAATTTTCTAGTTTACTACAACACGTACACTTTCATGCTGTGCTCCTTTTAAAGGAATGTTACAGGGTGTGCATCTTGACTGTGATGTCGGTATACATTTACGGCGAGACACACGATTTTAGTAATAGTCGACAAAGGCTGCTGTTTTGTTGATTCGTTGTGTCTGCAAACTACTAAGAATAAAAAAAAAGAAATTAAACTTATGAGCCTATACAGTGACTGAAAGGCGTCTACACCATGACGGTGTGGATGATGCCACGAGATCGCAACTCCACATCTCATCGCGGGTGTTCTTATTATCGTTATTTTTGTGAACGCCGTCGGCGTGTTTGTTGTCTCGTTGCCTGACTTCAGCACTACGTCGTACATTTGGCGTTTCTTTCTGGGAAGAGGATAAAAAATTAGAACAAAATTTCGCAGTAAGAAAACGCGTCAGCAGGCACGTTCCAATCACCGAAAAAACAATAAATAAAAAAGGTACAGCTCAGCGGTGGTGGTGTTCCGGGTCCATATCAGCAGACATCAGCATCCTGCACTTCCGCGCGAAGTGCTGAGCCTAGCGCGAACAAAAAACGCGATGATCCGCCACGTCTCGGTCTTCGTCACCTTTTCTTCTTTTTCTTTTGTCTAACTTTTTTTCTTTCTTCGTCAAGAAGTTGTTTGGCTTGGCTTCACAAGAAAGTTTGAGTTTCCGTGGAACTAGACGAAAAAGTCCGAAGCGAAACGTGAGCATTCGAAGTAGGGTAAATCAAGTTTACGGCGTGAAAAACGCACACGCACCATCACACTTCCCCATATACGAAACGCGAAAACTTAGGCGGTGCGGTGAATGGGTTGCAGTATGTTCTCTTGGTTTGTTTTTTTAAGGGATATAAATGCGAAGAAAGGAAGCGACGTCGGAAAAGGGGCGATAACACTGAATGTAACGGAAGCTATCATGTCCTTCGGAACTCAATGCGTATATGGTACATAATAAACTGCGAGGAACCCAGAAAGAACGAAGCTTGCAAGATGGACTCTCTGGTAAAAGCGAAAATACCAATCCGCTCCAGCGATTACGGTGGCTTGCTTCCTCTCGAGTCTTTCAGTCTCTCTTATAGTCGTATGGATGTCTTGTCGTAATTCAGAATCTTTAGGAACATGCCTCTTAGTTGCAGTTATAGATTCTTCAAATGACTTGAGACACAGAGCGAAACGAACGTATGATAAAATAGAGCGAGAAATACGTTTTTTTTTCATTTTTGTCTTATGTCGTGTCTAGCCAAGTTACGACAGCTTTAATTTTTCTTTGCGATGCGCGTGACTGGCAAACTTTGAAGTCTCCTTAACTGATGTTCATAGACATAAAGGGCGTCGAAGTGTTGCGCAATAGTAAATTGAAAAAGGAAAACCGAAGAAAGGAAAGAAAATTTGGAGCTCGTACGCAGATGTTTACTTCAAAATATATCCCTTCGTAGCATATCCTGCCCTTCATGAAACGCGACCGTCGATGGCGTTGCTGTCCACACGAGGAATACCGATTCGTATGACAGAGCGATCAACCATTTTTTGCTCAATTGCTCCCCAGGCGAAAGGTTATTGCTCGTCAAAAGTAAAGTGAAGGCAATTTTACTTTTGAAGGCACCACTGAGGGCACCAGTTGAGTCAACAGCAGACTCTTGAAAAACCAAGGCGTAAAATCGCCCACAAACCAACCAACGCGATAAGTGTGCGTCTTTCGAAATATGATGTAGGCCCGTGTGCTCACATTTGGTTGCACGTTAAAGAACCCCAGGTGGTCAAAATTTCCGAAGCCCTCCACTACGGCGTCTCTCATAATGATGGTTTTGGGACGTTAAACTCCACATATCATTCAGTACTTCTTGCGAAAGGCAAGGACCACCCACCCAGAGAGAAAGCGTGAGGCGTTGTCTATAAAATAAAATGATCTGACGTCAAGGCCGCGTATATTAGCGAAATAAAAAACTGAGACCCCAAGGTGCAACTATAGCGCTTCTGGAGCACACCTGGCTGGCGGCACATGTCAGTGGAGCCTTGGACATGGGGCCTTACCAGTCTATCTCCTAAACCCCTTTCCGTTTTCTCAGCGACGTCTGCTGAACCAAAGAAGACATCGACCATCTGATATGCCAATACCCTAGATTTGCCTCTGAAAGACAGAAGCTTTCCGACGCATTGCGACAATTGGACGATCGGCCATTCTCTGTGCAGATGCTACTGGAACACCGTCATCGCCTTTCGTCGGCTCAAAAAGCAGTCAAAGCTATTTTGTGCTTTTTGAGCACTACAGGCCTATGTGACCACCTTTAACTTTTGTGTAGTGCCACCGCTGCATACGCGCCAGCCGATTGACTGACAATCCTCCTTTTAGGGGCGAAGCTCCTTAGGGCGTGGGCTGTGCGTCCCCTGTAGCCTGTATGTAGCCACCTCTAGTTTAGTTCTTGCAGTGTTCACTAGATGGCGGTACCGTCCCCTGTATGTAGCCACCTCTAGTTTAGTTCTTGCAGTGTTCACTAGATGGCGGTACCGTCTCCTGTATGTAGCCACCTCTCGTTTAGTTCTTGTAGTGTTCACTAGATGGTGGTACTTGTAGCTGATGATGAAAAGATGCAAGATGTTATAAACTAGAAAGCGGTACTTGTAGTTGATGAAAGACGCGAGATCTTATAAAATAGGAATGATGTCACATATGGCGCGTGTCATTGGTTGAAGGCAATCGTTCGATTTAGTGCGGCGACGTACGCTAGGGGGAGCGTTGTAATAAAATCCGTTCGCTGTTGGCGCGCGCTCGGAGTCGCCGGATGGATAAGGCTGCACAGCGGAGAGAGCGCAAGGCACAGACCATAAAGCCGTCATAATGAAGGGACATCGCAAGCCATCCATCGTCTAAGAACAAATAAAAGTGGATTTGTGTATATACACACACAGCGTTTCTCACGTCTTTACATGATGATCGACTGGGCGAATTACACGGAAGATTCACAGTTTACCGATGAATCCCTCCAGAGCTTCGCCCATTCATCATCATTCACCCCGTGAATATGCCGTAATTTTTTCTCTCTCTCTCTCTCTTTCTCTTCTCTTTCCCCCCTCTCTCTCATCTTTATGACCCCTTCCTATTCCCGCAGCGTAGGGTAGCAAACCGGGCATGTGCCTGGTTAACCTCCCTGCCTTCCCTCTTGTTGCTTATCCCCCCCCCCCCCCCACTGAATATCCTTCTTTTTTGTCCTGCTTCACCGAACAAATCAAACAGCATGAAAATGACGCCAGAACATTCCGAAGACAACGGAATCCCCTGCAGAACACTCGGAAGAAGTCGACCACAAGGTTGCCTTAAAAAAAAAACCCGACAAGCTAACAGAAACTAACCATAAAAAGTGGCTGTTACCAAAATTGTGCTTCACCCAAAACACCGAAGCAAACTTGTACCCTTGCAAATGAAATCTTCCGCCAGTGTTGATACACTCATTGATCGAAGCAAGAAATGTAATGCAGAATGAGTCGAGATTGAACTAAACCCTCCCGAGCCGCCCCCAGCCGACCAATACCACGCTACCGCAACAGCCACAAGCTGCTTTACACTCTCGCTACGAAAGAAGATGCCCCCTTCCTCAATCTCCACAGCTGATTCGTACAAGAAGTAAAATATTGGACCTCGACACTTCCACAGTCACTCCCTCTGAACGAAATCAAGTTGATAAAAAAAGAAATCTGGCAATAAGCCATTTTTTTCTGGGGGGGGGGGGGGTTGAAAGCCCTAAATAACCCAGTCACACAGGTAACACAGTGGAAATGGTCTGCTCGGGGAAAGAAAAGGTATACGCTTTATTATGTGGACAATTTAACGCAATACATATTTCACGTGACGGCTTTATTTTGTCGAATAAAGCAGGAGACTTACAAGAAATGCTGGTAGGCTCCGATGCAGGCAATGCATCCTTAACCTAACCGAAGGCTTCCTTTCTTTATTACGGCAGAAGGGAGTTTCAGAATAAACTTGCTTCATCTGTATGCACCCGCTGCCGTGAGCAAACATGGAAGGTCCGTCTCTTATTGTTTGGATTTGGAACAGAAGCAAAGAACGTTTCAGAATTTGACGCGAAATACGCCTGAAAATGTGAAATCAAGTTTGCACCCACTCGTCTAAACTTGATTCAGTCACTGATGGTCATACCAAACGGCATAATCGTTGTAGTTTTAGCTTTGAGAAAGCCTACGATCTAGTTCTGAATGAGAGAATAGCAACAATTCTGAAGCTTTTTTGAAAAAACTAAAATTCTTTCAAACGATTGAAAACTCGTGCAAATGGGTTCGTGAAAACGAATTTGGAGACAGCAGCATACGAACATGCAAGCAGCATGACTCACCGTGTGACCGGTGCGGCCTACAAAGCAGAGGTCAACAAAGAATGATGAAATAAGGTGCTGTAGCATGATTTGTTTCTGACGCAAGGAAGCTGCTTGTGAATTCAGTGGTGGAGATACTTCTCAGTAAGTGGCAAACGAACCAAGGAGCGTAAAATAGTACGTGTTCATAGCAGGATTGGCCAGAGGACTTGTTTTTTCTTTCTTTCTGTCTTCGCCTTGGTGACTCATGATGGGAGTGGTGGTTCTGAAACGGATACCGCAAATCATACGGAATGAATTGACTCAGAGACGATGGCGAGAGCTGCACAAAATCTTCCCAGTGGGAACCTGCTAAAGATACAAGAGAGCCCCCATCGCTGCCGGCTCTCCTAATGCTTTCGTAGGTTATACACACACAGACGTGCCAATTAAAGTACGGATGCTCCTACGCGGATTGCCAAATAAATGTGCCACCAGCGGACCTTCAGTAAACTTTGATTTCAGGCCTAATGAAGCCAAAATTATATTATTTGCCTGCACCTACAAAATAACTTTTCAGTCTCACACGACACAGTGTTATACCACTATAACTTTAAACTAATGAAAAATAGAAATCATAGCCACATCAAAATGTTTTTTTTAATCATGAGTTGTGCCCTCTATTGTTGGAATATTCACTCCTGCACTGAAAATACACATTATCGTAGAAATTAATCTATCTTTCGCGAATGACTAATTGTATACCGGTGCTTCATATTGACAGGTGGGCATCAGTGGCACTTGGGGCTTCATTATCGTTGCTGAAGAAAAAGATGATTAACGTTAGAATGAATGGGTAATGTCGGTACAATACATGATAAATAATGTAGTTATTGCTTAAAATGACCTTCGTTTATGCAGTATTTACCAAGAAAACACTTTCAATGACCAAATTAGTAGCTAATTTGACGGAACGTTGGTACATTTGCGGTTTCAAATGTCAGCAACCACGACCCTTGAACTTCGTTAGAAAACACGTCTTTCTGATGAGAGACACTGCTACGAGTATTTCCCCCAAATCGTGGATTTATGCGCACCAAAGAAAGAGTATACCTGCGGAATTTGATATTTCGACTTTCTAAGCCGCTCTTTTTTGATGCAGAAACCTGCGCTCCCCCTCTTCTGAGCTGCCAGCGCTCGCTGTATGACGTCAAACAGCAAGTAGCGAGCGACTGGCTAATAGCCAGCGTGAATCAAGAGTGGGGTTTGGACCCGAGGTTCTTCCTGCGCCAGGCTGTCACCATGTGCAGGCGTTGCATTCTGTAGCCTATCAACGTTCATACAGTGAGCCACACTCGCACACATGGATAACAGCGGAAGAGAGCAATCTTTTTTCATCGCCTTTCTCAAGGTTATGATGCGAAGTGACCTAACTTTCTTACCCCGTGCCATCTCTACTTGTGCAGCTTCCAGCGCACTGGTCACGACAAGAAAAGAGACCAAGTGCCTAGAGTGCGTTACAAACGCCTAAACTCCGCTTGTTTTTTTGCGGATTATAGAAGTGTTTGCGGCATTCGATTGGTGAGACAATAACCTTCGATACTGACGTCGTTAGACGATTACTTTAAAAATCCTGTTAATGACCCCTTTAATGTAACATGTTACGGTAGTCGAGCGCATCAGTTTACAAAGCTTAATGTTTTTTTAGTACAGATATCTTCTAAAATGCTGAAAATATAGAAATGACCACTTCAAACAAGTTTTCCCTTTCTGGACAACTGCTGTGCAGTGGCCTGGCATCGCTTCGTGCTTAGCATAACGAACATAATATTCTTATAGCTTCACAACGTTCTTTTTTCTTTTCTGTGAGGCATTCCAAAAGCAATTGAAATGGAAGAAATACTCCTCAGAAGCTAGTGGATGGCGTAAACTGCTCAATGCATCGAACGAAAAGCTTAAACTTTGCAGTGTCTTCATCAGCGTCAGTAACTACATTAAAAATAAAAAAGTAAGTCAATTCTATTCTGGCGTTATTAATTTGCTCTCTGCCTTACGGCCTTCATTTTCTGCTTATCTCTGACCGACCCCGCTCTCCCGTTTGCCCAGAATACCTCAAGTCGTCCTCTTTGGCTCACGGATGACTCAGTGGTGCTGGAGTGCTGGTGCTGGAGTGCCTTGCGTGCGATTACTGCACATGCCTGTAGTGAGGGAATGTCGAAGGCTAGCAAAATGATGAGACGAAGCGTGCATTCAAAGGTGCCAAGTTATCGCTGCGCTCGAGTCGATGCTTGCCCCAGGTGCTGTCGTCTCTTGGAGGTCTTTTCGAGGGGCTGCTTACTTCCCGCATCGTACCTAGAGACGACAGAGTTGATGACTGCAGGGAACCTACGTTGTAAGGCATATCGCGTGTACTTTTAGCCGGCAGTCTTCCTTGAATTTGCAAGTTATTTGTTTATCTATACTTTATAGCAGACTCCAGCCATCGTTTACTCTTCTTACTACCTGATGAATTAGCGCGAGCCGTAACAGTAAAGATGACACGACACACACGAAGATACAGGAGAGCACCACCTCTTTGTGCCTACCGTGTTTTTTTTATTGATGTGTCTTGCCGTCTCATGCTGGCGTTATGGAACACCAACTTACGCAAATAGCAACCCTTCCTCTCTTTACTGCTACGCATATTCATACAACCTTTTGCCTCTGGCTCTAATTAAGAGCGTTCGAGTGAGTGCCCACATGTGACCTAGTCTATCTTGATCTCCGGCTGCAGTCGCTTATCGCATCATATTTTCTGCCGGCTCTTACATTAGGGGCATTTGGCAACGTCGACATGGCTGCGGCGGCTGCAAATTCAATAGAGGAAAATAAAAATACTGTAGGTCCGAGTGCTTAGATTTGTGTGCACGTTAAAGGACCCCAGGCGGTCGAAATTTGCGGAGACCTCCACTATGACGTCTCATAGTATTATGGTAGTTTTCAAGCGTTAAACCCCATATATCAGTCAATGAACGCTGGCGTGGAATTAAAATGAGCTCTAATCGATCCTAATCTGCTTATAGTTCTCTTATTGATATTGATGCGATTGCTTGATACTCTTGACGGGTTCGATGCGTAAGAGTCTCAGCAGCCTAAACACTCCCGCTGCTAAGGCGACTGTGCAGCTACTTGAGGTTTTGGAGCCTCTTCTACTGGTTCTTCAGTAAGTGAACATGGCAATGATGTTCGAAGAACGCATGCGCCAGTCGCTTGTTATGCAATGGAATGCTCGTGGCCTACGTGGCCGTCTGTCAGACTTCAGACAATGGCTTTTTAAATATCAATTACCTGTTATCGTTATATGTGAACCGAATATGGTGTAAACTTTTCGTATATCTGGATATATTCAGATTTGGTCCCGCAGTGATCAACGTACGAGCAAAGTTCTCGTTTGTCTACGCCGTGCTTTGACGTTCTTGAGACATGAAGTCGCGTCGCATACCAGCAATGATTACGTGAGCCTGACTATAACACATAAAAAGTGGACATTCTGCGTAATAGGAGGATACATACACCCAAGCGCACAGATGGACTGCTTCCACCTGGGGACCATTCTTCAAGCAGCACAAAGGCCACACATTGTGATCGGAGATTTCAATGCACATCATCCTCTCTGGGGTAGCACTACAACGAATTATCGCGGAAAGGATTTAGCCAATTTTATATACAACTATGGACTAAGCGTACTCAATGACGGATCACCTACATTTGTTCGTGGCACGTCCTACAGCAGCTGCCTCGACCTCTGTTTCGTTTCCAGAAACCTTCTGTCTTCCGCATGTTGGTGCACAGATTTGGACACTCGCGGCAGTGACCACCTTCCAACCTATGTTCAGTTCAGGTGGTTTCGCCGCACGCACACACGCTGCATCCATCAAACCGACTGGACACTGTTCAAGGCATCTGTCAAGTCTGGCTGTGAGCACACGACTGATCCATCCGAGGTAGAGAACATCATTGCTTCTTCACTGCGTGACACAAACAAACAGGTTAACCTACCGATGCAGAGATCAGCAGTTGACTCCCAATACGACGCCCTTCGTGCAATCCGTCGCCGTGCCGAACGCCGATACAGACGAACGAAGTCGCCTTCAGACCTTTCCGCCTGTCGTCGAGCTCAACGACATGTTCTTCGGCATCTTGACAAGATTGACAGGCAACGTTGGAGAAAGGTTTGTGGATCTCTGGACCCTAGGCAACCTCAATCTAAGATCTGGCGGGTGGTACGAAGTTTGCAGACAACTACCCAACAACGTCAACCATTTCAAGCTGTTGCTCTACATCAGGGACGGACAGAAGTTGAGATAGCCAGTGACTACTGTAGCCTCATCGTGTAGCCTCACCACTGATGGCCTTGCCACTAATGAGCCTCTTACTACCATTGCGCCTCCATCGTCTGACGAGTGCCTTGATGTACGTTTTACAATACATGAGCTTGACGCTGCGATTTCTGCCTCCCGCCGATCATCGGCACCAGGACCTGACGGAATCACGTATGCTGCACTCAACCATTTTGATACAGAAGCACGACGAATCCTGTTATCTCATTATAACACCTCATGGGAGTCAGGAGAAGTCCCAGCTAATTGGAAATGCAGCATTATTGCATTGCTTAAGCCGGGAAAGTGTCCTTATGTACTTTCCTCCTACAGACCAGCTGCGTCGGAAAAGTGATGGAAAGAATGGTACTGGCACGATTACAGTGGATTCTAGAGAGCAACAACTCCTTTCCCGCATTTATGAACGGCTTCAGAACAGGCTGATCTGCAATTGATGGTGTGGTCGACTTGATCACCAGCGTTGAAGAGGAAAGAAGCCGACGCAGACTAGTGGCGGCGGTCTTCTTAGACATTAAGGGTGCCTACGATAATGTGCTTCATTATGCGATTCTTGACGCACTGGAAGATTTCGATATCGGTGGACAACTGTACGCTTGGATTTTTAGCTACCTTAGGGACCGCACCATTTACATGACGATAAGTAACGGAGACACCGATCGATATAAGGTTCATCGTGGTGTTCCCCAGGGAGGAGTTCTCAGCCCGATCCTATTCAATGTCACAATGATCGGCCTAGCAGCAGAACTTCCCAGCACGGTGAAGATCACTGCATACGCTGATGACATATGCATATGGGCATTCGGAAGTACTCGTCCGCAATTGCGAGCTCTACTACAGCGTGCAGTGACGATTACATACAAATATCTACGACGTCAGGGGCTCACTCTTTCAATCGACAAATTCGCAGTGCTTGCGTTCACGCGCAAGCATGTGTCGCAATACCCGATATTTATTAATGGGACAGCGATACCTGCTGTAACGCACCACAAGTTCCTTGGGGTTGTCGTACACAGAGATCTATCGTGGACGAGGCATGTCGCAGTGCTTAAATCTAAATTGAAGAGCTTTGCTCTCATTCTCCGCCACGTAGCAGGAGCAAAATGGGGCCCATCAGAATCATCGCTACTTCAATTGTACAATGCTCTATTTGTGAAATACATTCGATACAGCATGCCGGTGCTCTCCAATATGAGACCTAGTTGTGTGAAGACACTAGAGAGTGTTCAAGCTCAATGCTTACGAAGATGCTTGGGTCTACCGCGCTGTACTTCAACAAATGGGACAATCGCAGAGGCTCGGGCTTGTCCCATCAGTGTATACATGCTGTGCGAGCCACTTAGACTTCACCTCCGATTGCTGAGCAGACACAGACAGCACCCACTGTCAGTGCTACCCGCCAGTCACCCAGATTGCAGTTTCTCAAGAGTAATATCGCGGCATGAAAATATTATACCATCAAGGTTTTCTCTGCCAAATGCCCCTGCAGTGCCTCCATGGGTCCTGCCTAAACCACCTGGCTCTTTTACGATACCTGGAATTACGAAGAAGTCGCTCATTTCTTTTGTTGGCCTCAGACAACTGACTCTATATCACATTTATACAACGTACAGTGATTCTCTGCACGTGTACACCGACGGATCCACCACACTAAACACCTCCGCCGCAGCCTTTGTCATCCCAGACATGGATATCGCTCGACGATTCAAAGTGGACCATAAAACCACATCAACTGCCGCAGAGCTTGTCGCTATCCGGGAGGCAATAAGGTTTATTTCCGGAGAGCGACCTCGAGCCTGGACGATTTTCTGTGATGCCA
Organism: Rhipicephalus microplus; assembly: GCF_043290135.1. Classification (NCBI taxonomy): domain Eukaryota; kingdom Metazoa; phylum Arthropoda; class Arachnida; order Ixodida; family Ixodidae; genus Rhipicephalus; species Rhipicephalus microplus. The sequence goes on along the minus strand of NC_134702.1, from coordinate 82,482,115 downwards.
AACCCGCTTTGCAAGCCATTAATTGCATCATGAAGCAAGGTCCGTATTACAGCTTGGCAATAGAAATCACAGAACTTATTCAGGTTGCTTCAACAAATGGACATCTTATAACTTTCCAGTGGATTCCCGCTCATTGCGGCGTGATGGGAAACGAAGAGGCAGACGCTGATGAAGCTAAAGATACCTTAAGCAGTGCCCCTGAAGTACGCATTGCGTTTTCACGCGCTGACACGACCGCCCTGCTTCGCTGCGTGATGCGCAGCTACACACTTCAGCACTGGACCAAACCGGAACGGCGACACCAGCGACTTCACAAATGGGACCCGCCGCATGCCCCTTAATTGAAACGGCAACTCACAAGTATGATCCACCGCATTCGTCTTGGTGTAGCGTACACCAGACGTTACGCACATATCATCGGTCGCAGTGACACCGGTCCTAATAGTGAACACTGTGATGTGCCAGAAACACTTGAGCACATATTTTGTGTCTGCCCAGCATACGCACGTGAACGACAAACACTGATTGCTTTTACTGAACTATATCGCAGTAGGTCATTAACTGATGAGACCATGTTGGGCCCTTGGCCAGACACCAACAGTGCAACTGCGGTCACAAGAGCAGTTATTACCTTTTTAGAAACAACTGGACTATGTGCGCGGCTATAAAATGTGTCTCAGCTAGAAAGAACACTACATACTCACTTCTCTAACTCACCATCGTCATCCATTAATCTTTCTTTTCCCCTTTCCCTTCCCCCAGTGTAGAGTAGCAGGCTAGAGCAACCTATCACTCAGGCTGACCTCTCTGCCTTTCTGTAAATAAACTTACCTCCTCCCTCCTTGCTTCATACTCACTGAGTTGACGAAAAATTCAGCGTACTACACAGGTTGCACGAATTCATACTAGCGTAAAAATTTGATATCTATGTTACGGCTCAGTGATAAGAAAATGAGAGGCAGTGCGACTCACGCTAAAACGTATTTGATTCTTCTTTCTCGCGTGTGGTGTCGCTTAGCTTGGCCGAATTTCAGTGCAAACCTTAAACAATGACTTCAATGAGCAGTTATGAGTAACACGGAAAAGAACAAGTGTATTCATAACCACGAAGTTTGTTTCTACATCGAAAAAAAATGTGTTTGGCATATCTAGGACCTCCTTTTCTCTTTTCTACGGCCGGAAAGCGTATGCGTTTATTAGTCTTCGATCCAAGTCACTTGAACGAAAGCGTGATGTGTCACAAAGTCAGTGCCACTTTTTACACTCTGCGTGCCACGTCGTTTCGAACTCACGGCCTGGGTGTTGTGGGTTTGATTCTACCCATGGCATCCAGACCATCCATTTTTTTACGATCAATTAAAGCTACCATGTGCTGTAAACACGTTCCAAGATTGTAGTTCGTGCAGTACGTGCCTAATACCATTGTTTTATCTGTGGAGCTCCTATATAGGCGGTTGTCATTTAGGTAGGGCCAGTTGTGCCAACACGTTGCATGTTAACGAATGGAAACGTGAGCTAGTTGGTGTGCGTTCATGTTTTATTGATGTAGCGAATATGGGACAAGGACGGAGAATTAGCAAGCCCAGGACACAATTCTACATCCTCAACCGTGTGCGGGGCATAAATAAACGAATGATGAACGCTATGTGTAATAACTCTAGACAAATATAGTTTTTGGTTGATTGTTATTCCTTCCATGGTCAGCTTTGCTCGGGACCACGGTACAATAAATTGACAGAAAACAACGACCATATCATATGGGTCCTTTGATTGCACGAGAAGCCCGCATGTCTCGGACCTAATGTACTTAAAATATGACAAGCTTCGTGCCTATTTTTCGAGCTCTCTTTGATATGTAGAAAACACATGCTGTCGTGTTTGTATTCAGACGCGCGTGTCAGGGCTTTAATGGAGTCTGCATGAACTAGGTGGTCCGTTAGGTTTTAGGTAAAAAATTCGCAAAATAAGTTCTTGTGTTTTACGTTAAGTGCTCTTCGCTATTAGTTAGCGGCATTCGATAATGATATGTCCGTCAAGAAGGCTTAGCTAAAACGTTCCCTTGGGAACAATTATTGTGTGAGATACATTTTCTGAATATGTTCTCGGATCCACTAAATAGTTCTCCTAGGAACAACTGTTGTGTGAGATGCATATACGAATACGGTCTCCTGTCGAATAGCCCTGTAAGCTCCTTTGTTTCTTGTACCGCTATGTGCAATGTAAGAAGAGCGCCCTAGTTCGAACAACGTTACTGGCAAAAAAGTAATTTATGGCGTTGCTCAACTTTCTGTGGGGCTAGACAGTCGCTATTCCGCACCAATCCGAGACTGTGTCAGCCGATGGATCTGCGTGGTAGCACATCTCTGCGCGAATACCTTTTCTTATTTTGTGCGGTCTTGCTTCCATCGATACTTTTTTTGCTGTATGTTTCGATAATGAGTTTATTGATTTCACTGCTTTGAAGGTGGGATGTAAGTATTGCGATAGTATTTATTGCTACGCAGTCTATGTAGGTATAGATGTTGAGCGCTTGGAGCAAGCCGTGTGATGCCAGCTGCTTTTCGATATAAGGCGTGCCACATTATATAGTAATAACGAATGGCTTTTCCATCCGAGTCATCTTGAATGAGTTCGTAAGAAAACTCGCGAAATTTCGCCATTAGTTCGTATTTCAGCTCGCGATTATGTCATTCTCCAGAAGGCTTTATTAAAGACAGTATCAAGACACGTTGCTTTCAAGCGGCAGGTAACGGCTGTATCACCGCAAACTACCTTTCAGCAAAACGACGCAGCAGCTATAGCTTTTTGAAGCAAGCGTCAGCTTTCACGCTTTCTTAAGAATTTATATCTACTCCTTTCAGCCGCCCAGCTCTTCAACGAGCAGGTGCATAACTTGGAAATGTTCAGAAAAAGCGTGTACACTTAACGTTCTGTACTAACATTTGCGCTCCACCATCCTTGCTTGCTACCCTGCTTACTGCCTGTTTTTCATCAACGTTGTAATGTCGAGGATGAGCCGCGCTTATGGACACACAAGAACAAACTAGACGCCATTAAGAAAGCACGTTGGAGCTCATAGGGATGTGCACTGCGTTCACCGATGTGTAAATATTCTCAGCGAAGTTTTGTTTGTTTTCGCTGGTGAGTATGATTTGCGTACGTCACTGCATGGAGACGCAAACTGTATCCCAGACTTGCTCTGTGCATGCATAAATAAAGAGCATACGTTATAAAGGAACCCATGAAACAAAACAAAAAAACTGACTAAGTAACGGGACGTGTACTCATAAGTAGTACTAGATGGTTTTACGAAACACGCGGAAAAAACAAGATAGCGTATACGCCATTCCCGCAAAGCGTGGGAAGCCGCAGCGAGAATGCAGTCAAAGAGCGTTCCCGTGTTCCCGCATTGCGTTGTTTTACGTTCAAGGCATGTTGCAGCAGCAGCCCAGTTTTTATCCCGTAGGCTTTGAGCGAGAATAGCGGTGCTGTGTACGTATAGAATCGGCGGGCCTGACGCAGACGCTATAGTGAGGCGAGCTAACACTACGCATGCGTAAACACGGCGACAGGATGATTCCCGTCATGGTGTTGTTGAAGTCGTGTTTCCGGAATAGCACTGCATTGTCATGTTTGCACGCAGAACAGAGGCACGCATAGTCACCAGTTTATTTTAGATTTGTTTTCATCAGTGTGTAACTATAATAAAAACCCCAGCAGCACGATGCTCGCAATGATCGCCAAGCTATTATGCCTTGTGCCAGGGGAGTCCTTTGTATACCTGAAAATACTTATATTTCATCATAGGCCCGCAGTAACCAAAAAGTCTTGGGCAGGCAATCTTTGTAGGAGAATATCTCAGGCTATCACAACGTTGAATATACAGTTCATCGATATGTGGGGTTTCACGTCCCAAAACCACCATATAATTATGAGAGACGCCGTAGTGGAGGGCTCCGGAAATTTCGACCCCCTGGGGTTCTTTAGCGTGCACCCAAATTTGAGCACACAGGCCTCAGCATTTTCGCTGCCATCGAAAATGCAGCCGCCGCAGCCGGAATTCGATCCCACAACCTGCAGGTTGGCAGCCCAGTATAGCCACTAGACCACCATGGCGGGGCATGGAATATACAGTTGGGTCAAGCCGGCTGGTGAATGCGAAAACGCTCCAACTAAAGACGAATTTTGTGAATTTAGCTGCTGCTTGCGGCGGCGCTTCACATCCTTTTGTACGCACATTCCAGCGCTCCGTTTCCTCTCTTTAGGTGTTTAGCTTGCTAACGCAACGGTCGGCAGTGATGGTATTTGGTTATGAGGACCAAAAGCTTGCAGCTACCATCACCGTCATTGGAGAGGACTGATGGAGAACGTTCTTTAGCCATTAATACTAACAAAAGAGGTTGCCGTTTCATAATGAAAACGGCAGACCACTGTAACCGTGCTTTTCAAGCCAGTAATATTAATAACGATAATAATAATTTTTCTATGTCCATGAACAATGGAGGAGACTGCAGGTAAAAGTTGCTTGAAACACAAGCAACTTGACAGGGGCCCGCAGCCGCCTCAATAATGCAGGCAGCGGCAGCACCCATGATGAGATAGAAACAAGAAAAGAAATTACTGTTTATTCATACACAAACGGTTACATCAGCGTTACTCTTGTTTACTATGTGAGCGTATATTTATAAAATGGACACGCAGTGTTCGAAAAAAGTGAATGGTATGTCAATGTTTGATTTAGGACGTGAGGTCAAAAGGGTTGGTAAGGTGTAAGATATTCGCTGCATAGAGTAATTGTTGTATTTTGTTATGAGTGTGTTTTTGTGTATTTGTGTGCACGTGCGTTTCTCACCGGTAATCTCCTCGACAGGACGCTAAGGTTTTTAATTTCATGTTGCATTAACGTACCTTACCATTCATTCATCCGACGATATTACTTGGCTCCAGAGGATTATATGCCAGGCGAGAGTATTCGGCAGGGTGGAAGCAATCCTGAACATCAAGTTGTTGAGATTTAGAAAAATCGCTGCACGCACAGCAGTGAGTGTAAGAATAGAAACATATGTGCATAGTAACTACACGAAGGCTGAGACTATTTCTAATAGTAATCTTCAGAGGAGAGTGGCTGGCGCTTCTGCAAGTAAAATCCCAGCTCCTTTATACTAACCGTGCTGCGCGGAGCGTTTTGCATGTTTTAGCATCTTTTCCATCACTACCTTCTTTTCTGTGACTTACGTGAATGTTCAATTATAAGCGCCGAGACAACGTTCCTCTTCTTTTTTTTATATCGCATGCTTCTACCACTCCTTTGTTCGCGAAAAAAAAAACATGATAAGTACAGAACAACAAGGAGTACCAATGCGTTTGCTCCAGAATGCAGTGTACTAAAACAGCAGGGTAGATGGAAATGCTCCGAGCATGTGTTAGAAAAGAGAGGCACCTTGGTTCTATTCCCGTTTGTTTGGTGCATGAATGATTTATGCACTTCCGTTTCTAGGCAGTCGTTTTTCATTGGGTTCATTTCGTGAGTTCTCTGAGCTGAGCGCTTTATACAAAAAACTTTGCTTTCGAAAAGAATCCACTAAAACAAGACATTGCACTGGGATGGCCGTTGACCTGAGCGTCGTTACGCCGGCAATGTTTTTTCGATTCGGCGTCCAAACTGGCGCTCGTGGAATACCTCTCTGCATTCGTACTCGGTCATTTATCTCTCATTTTACTGTGTATATAAATATACTTTTTTGTTAACGCCTCAGTCTGCGTAGGTTTACTTTAGCTTTTCCGTTATTCAACCAACTGCATGTTTAGCCGCTGAAGACCAAAAAGAAGACGGATGGTAAGTTAGAGTTCACAAAGTTATCTCACTTGTTCGCGTTTCGACTTTCCTCGCGCTGGACTGACACGTTTGAGAAGTTTGACTCCAGAGATGGTTTTTTTCCTTTCACTAACACGCACACACACGCACACGCGTGCGTGCGCACTCACATACATACATACATACATACATACATACATACATACATACATACATACATACATACATACATACATACATACATACATACATACATACATATGTGAAGTAGGAAGGCAGTGACTGATGGTAGAGGCTGATGAAGAAGAAGAGAGAGAGAGAGAGAGAAAGATGCAAGGAAAGGCAGGGAGGTTAACCAGACGCACATCCGGTTTGCTACCTTGCACTGGGGAAGGGATAAATGGGAGAAAAGAGGTTGCAGAGAGATGAGAAGGTACACACAATCACGAGCACACTCGGGGAGCACACACAGTCTACAAGCGGTCGCTCAGGTTTGTTGACTTTAGGTAAAGTAGCAGTGCTTTAGTTGCGTTCTGCGCAACTGAGGCAGATGCCCAAGGTCCGAGTATCTTCTGCACACAAAATGCTCCGGGGTCAAGTTGATTCAAAACCACCCGGAGCTGGCATCGCTGTGTGTCGTAGCAAGCGCAGCTGCACAGGACGTGTTCGATGGTCTCTTCAGCTCCGCAGTAGTCGCATGTAGGAGTGTCTGCCATACCAATGCGAAAAAAGTACACCTTTGTAAATGCAACACCCAGCCAAAGGCGGCATAACAGTGTCGCATCGGAGCGGGAAAGTTGTGATGGTAGCTTTAGCTTGAGCGAAGGATCCAGTTCATAAAATTGACACCTTTGGAAGCTGGTAGACGACCAGAACGTGCGTGTGAGATCTTGAGCCAGCAGGTAAAGTTGTCTTGCTGCATCATTCCTTGATAGAGGAATCGGGACTACACTGGTTCCTTTATGGGCTGAGCGGGCTGCATCATCGGCTAATTGATTTCCGGTAATACCGATATGTCCAGGCAACCATTGATATATAATATCATGCCCTCGTGCTAGAGCTTCATGATGGCAATGTCTTATTTCTTGTACCAATTGGTCATGACTCCTCCTACGCATGGCAGACTGCAAACTCTGAAGCGCTGCCTTCGAATCACAGAATATGACCCATTTTTCTGGACGTTCTTGAACGAGATATTGTAAAGCAGCCCTTATAGCAGCAAGCTCTGATGCCGTAGATGTAGTCATATGCGACAACTTAAACTTGATTGTCTTTGCTGCAGCCGGAATTACAGCGGCACCTGATGAGCTGCTGGACGAGACGGACCCATCAGTGTATATCTGCGTTCGGTCTAAGTACAACTCTTGTAATAATAGCCGTGTTGCTTGCTTCAATGCTACTCTGGATTGATTGCTTTTCTTTTTGATTCCCGGAATTTCTAGACGTACTTGTGGTGCCTCGACGGCTGGTCGAGGCACCACAAAGGACATGCCATTCTCGCAGCTGGCGTATATCCTGATGGAATGCTGTTTAGGTGCTTGGCTATGACGTCTGAAAACGTAGCACGTGGCCTTCCGGAGGGTAGAAGGGCCAAGTGGTGGTCGGGGACACGGCTAGCAGGAATAGAATAAACATGCGGCATGAGCCAGGCCACGTCTCCTACATACATAGCGTCGCGCGAGTCAACGGGATAAAGACCTGCCGGCCCATTCACCAGTCCCTCATCATCGACGCAGTTCCCCACAAGACGCCCTGATCATGAATCGACTACCAAATTATCTCCCAGCAGCACGCGTCGACCAGCACCATGCCAGAATCATCAGATGGCCTTGGCATCCCCAAGTACAGAGGATAAGCGGAGGACGACAGACCCTTACAGAAGTGGTTTAACCTATTCGAACTCCACGCCGCCGCTGCATCCTGGTCGGAACGGGAGATGATCACCAACTTCACCGACTACATCTTCAGTGAGGCATTTAAATTTTACCTCGCCCACATCTTTCATCTTTCGCCATGACTCGTCGTTTCCAAAGAAGAGATGACCACCCGGTTTAACGACTATGACCAAGACCTACGTATTGCCAACCATCTGGAGACAACCACACTCTATCGTCAATTCCCTAAGCAGTCTTCAAGCATTCGAAAGCTCAGCGTGAATCAACAACTGCCACAAGACGAAGCGGCACATGAGTTCACTGAAAGGCGGCCATGCGTATTTCGGGAGAAACCCAACTATCGAGCGCGCCTCCCTTCTGCACGAAAGTCGGCATTTCCAAAGTCGTCGCACCAACATATGACACAAGATGCCGCTCACCCTACTGATACCCTTCATGCTTCGTCTCGCATACATTGTCCACCACCCGGTTGTCCATCGAGCAGCTCTTCAAGTTCTACTAACGCTCACCGTTTGCCTCATAAGGACGTTGCGCTCACCACAGATCTGCTGACGCATCGGGAAAGTACCCTGTCTAGCCACCGGGAAAATACCCTGTCAAGCCATGGTCTTTCCGTATGGTTCCATGTATCACCATCCCGTGCACACACTCTCGACAGTCTAAGTAAAACCAAAGGTAAAACCGAAGGCTCAGGAGCATCGAACCTCGCACTCTACCAGGCGCAAGAACCACTCCCTGTGAACAGCAAAGAAGAAGCCATTGAAGAGCGAACTGTCAACTCTGAAGTATTACCCTCATTACCCGAAATGCAACACAACAGCCTAGAGACTACTATCTGCCCACTGGACACCACATTCGATTGCCCAGAAAATCAGGGTCATGGCCAAAAAGGCTGCGACATCAACTGTTTTCGCAGCAACATCATCAATGCCTGCAAGTCCAAGAACAACAGAGAATGCAAGGGCTACACCAACAAGAACAACGACGAACAGAAACATCCTTGGACGATCACTCAAGGGTTAAAGGAAGGCGACTACAAGCGAGTCAAGTGAAGCAACGACAAATTAAAGATATTTCCCTCAGAAGAAAGAAGACATCGGATTCAAAACATTTTCCCGAAACGAAAGATCACACAAGTTTTCTCCGGCAAAGATCAAGACGGAGCCTATGATTAAAGCGATTCAAACAACAGGGGACGAAACGAAACAAGTGACGTAAAACCACATCCTGTTTTCCGGAAAGACAAAGGCATCACCCCATCAGCCAACGAATACGCAAACTGGTAGTGCCCCGTGCGTATCATTCAAAATAAAAAACCCGACGTCTGCAAAGCTCGAACAATGAGTGTTCCAAGGCGTCCCATCCTTGTTCATTCCTCGCTATAACTGCTTTATCATCACAAATTTCAGCGTTAAAGCAGTGCTTGTAATGTCCCGAACACAACCGCCAGCCACGCCCACCAGAGAGCTCCTTTAGATATCACCGGACATGCTGACTTCTCTTGTGAAATTTTGTGCAAGTTTATGTACCTCTCATATTGCGTGGAGCTACAGCATTTCCTGACATTTTTTTTCAATGATCAGACACAATTTGTTCATGCTTCATAGTTTGTAGCTCGCACATTCTTTCGGGAAGGGAAGGGATCCTGTGACGTAGGAAAACAGTGACCAATGGTAGAGGCTGATGAAGAAGTGAGAATAGAATAAGCATGAGGTATGCGCCGGGCCACATCAAGCGTCATATATATATATATATATATATATATATATATATATATATATATATATATATATATATATATATATATATATATATATATATATATATATATATATATATCTTGAAATTTAACAGACAGTAGTGCCAAGGAAAGTACAGGGGAACTTATTAGACCAAATTGTAAGGTAAATGTGAAGAAAGTAAAGTAGGTGAAAAGATAACTTGCCGTGGGCAGGAACCAAACCTGCGACCTTCGAATAACAAAAACTATTCGAATGTCGCTGGTTCGGTTCCTGCGACATTCCTTGGCATTCTTTGGCATTATTGTCTGTTAAACAGATCTTGTTAATATTGTGTCAAAACACGGAAAAACGAGCCCTTAATTATACACTTCTTTCCTTGTTCATTAAGAAAGGTCTCGTACTGGCAGACTTGGTGCCTTAAGTTGTATACGAGGGACTATTGGTCAGCTGCCAGCTAAGTTCACGTGCTACGTGACGCCCCACAGGCTCATAAAAGAGTGTGCCACACTCGCCGCCATGGCTACAGATGACGCTGACTGACACTCCACGTTTAAATTCACATATATACCCAATAAAGTGGCTGGGAGGATAGTCGCCGTGGTAGCTCAATGGTAGCACATCGAACGCGTTATTCGAAGGTCATAGGTTCGGTTCCTGCCCACGGCAAGTTATCTTTTCATCCACTTTTCTTCCTTCACATTTACCTTACAATTTGGTCTAATAAACTCCCTTATACAGACAGACAGACAGACAGACAGACAGACAGACAGACAGACAGACAGACAGACGAAGCCAACAGACTCGGGTGCTGCTAAAAATGTACGAATAGAAAGCCATTGTTGGGTGCCTACAAGGCGCAAATGATGCCATCGGTCATTGCTAAATAATTGCCTTCGCTTTCGCAACGAATTTCACAAGATATAACTCTATTCTTCCTGGTCGATTTGTAAGGATGTCACAAAAGAGAACAGCCTTTACAGGGTAGGGTTTCTAGCGCGCAACCTTTACAATCAGAATTTGTCTCGCCTTTCAGCTGCCTTATAAGGGAGAGTGATTGTAGGTTTACTGTTACCAACGAATGAATCTGTAGACTTCCGAGCAAGCACTGTTTACCGTAATCAAGGTATCCGAAGAAAAAAAACAGGGAGGCTTCGCATTCAATACTGATCATTGATATCGCATGTATCAAAAGGCCGTTTTCAGCTTGAAAGAGCTTGGGGCCCTCTTATGTGTCATCGGTAGCTGCAATATGAATCCACCGACGGCATGATAAAAAAGAGATAAATACAACAGTAAACATTTCGCGATGTGACGATATCCCTTCATTTTTTTTGTGTTTCGATACGACCCATTACCATAATTAAGCCTCGCAACCTGTGGTTCAGGGCTGCGACGGGCCAGTCAAACAGGGCTGCGCAGCGGAGACGGTTATAAGCTGTTCGCTGCGCACAAGTGGTCTTGCCTGAGCTTTGAAAATGTGGAGCATTTTGTGTTTCTTGCTGGCTGCTCATTAATTTAGTTTGAAGCAATGCTTTAGCAGGCAACCTATATTGTTCCAAGTCACAAATATCTACGCAAAGTAGAACCATTTTGTAAAACATGAATGTGCTTTAGGCCAAGGTCCACCACAGCTACGCTGACGTATTTCCTTCACGGATATGACGTTGTAAATTATACAAACACACTAATTGCAGAAACAGAACGAGAACGAAACGTAATATAGCGGGGCGTCGAACCAACGACCTCTGACTCCGCAGCGCGCGTCGCAAACTACTAAGCCACACAGCGTATGTTGTCCAGTGGCTAACGCAAACCATTTATACACACCATATACCGTTGGCCACCCTCGGTGCTCAGCAATTTCAGCGGATTTTCGCAAACAGTAGCAAGATGGCGCGAGAAGTGCGCGTTTGGCACGCGTGCTCTAAAGCTTGACGCCCCGCGCCACCCCACGCGTTGCTATGTGCGCGCGCCTCCACATAGCGTGGTCAAAGTGGGTATGCATGTTGTCTTGCGTGGTAGCTGACTTGCTCGCCTTCTTATCTCGGCATTTGGACGTTTTTTATCTGTTGTGCTTCTGCGGCAATATTGCTTTGAAGTTTCAGCGGTTAATGTGAGCATGAATGTCACTTCGCTCGCTGCCGCAGCCGCGTTCACGAAAGCAGCACGCTATTTACACACGAAGAAGTAAGAATTGTGACAGTTGTTCGTGCTCGGCCTGTGTATAGTTGTGCGTTCGTTTCGTGCGCCTTTCTTTCTGTTTGATCAGCGTTCTTTAAGTGTCAAGCTGTGACAGTTGTTGTCCGTGCTCGTCCTGCGTACTCATTTTGTGCGTGCTTTCTGCTTGAGGTGCACGCTGCAAGTTTCGAGCTGCTGGACATTCTACGTGGGGCATTGCTATTTGTTGCTGCAACTCTTATTATTTCGCCTTTGTGGCGAAACAGTGGACAACGGATGCTCAACTCGTTTCACTTTCGTGTTGCAACGATTCCTAAAGAGACAAACAGCCAAGTTTTTTTCTTTTGGCGAGCTAGCACACATTTACCATGAAGACCTCTTCAAGAAACGTAAAACACGGCTGAAAGGGTATGCGTTATTTAGATACATACTATGCCTCGCTCACTTTGTCTCCTTCGGTTGTTCCCTGCCGCCACACATTTGCGCGTTGAAGTGTGCAACCAACAAACTGGCCGATAAGCCTGCAGAAGTGTTTTTGTTCAGGAAGTATTACGAAAAAACCTCACATGTTCACCTGCGCATTTGCGAAAGATTTCCCATTTTCTTCTCAACTGACTGTATTGTTTCCTCTCCCTCCCCCTCTTCCTTCAGCTTGAAACAAGTCAGCACACAATGTGTCCGTGAACTGGTTCCAGCATCAGGGATATGAAAACCTTTCTGTGTCACACGTAATTTCGATGAGCCCGCTTTAGACCAAGCGGCGATGTCATGCGATGACGTAATCATGACGACATAATGACGTAACCCATGTTAGTGACGTCATCAAAAGCTGAGGGTTTCTACAGCAGAACTGGTCGATGGTTTGTCATGCATCGCGGGTAGAAAATGACCATCATTGTTGATTCATACAGTCAGCTGCAGTCACGTGACAAAATTGCGTAACGTCACGTAACTTGTCACGTGAATAAAATTACGTAACATGACGTAACTTGTCACGTGACATGTTCTCGTCATCGATTGATATTTGGGTTTTAACGTCCCGAAACCACCATATGATTATGTTCTCGTCATGAATCACGTAACAGCTACTCAAGCGACTGAAATCGCGTCACTTGTAACAGTTAGTCACGTCACATGTTCTCAACAAAACCACGTGACACGTGCGTAAAGTGCGGAACCTACGAAAACCGCAGAGGTATAACCAAGGCTAGCCATGTTTAGTACTGTACTAGCAAGAAATTTGCCACTCTATCAAAAGCTTGGTATAATTAGCAACAACTTACAAAAAGCTAAGTTGAAAACTAGCTCCACTGTTAGTTTCAGCTTTGAGCCTTCAGTGTTTTTCCATCTCTTTTGTTGACATGAGCAGTCACTTTCCGCCTTTGATTAAACATATGAGGCTCTCACCCCGGTAAGATAAGCCCACAGGGTAATACTATTCGGAATTAGTACTATTTCGAATATTTCTACCACGCAGCGGGAGAACATGGCGGGAGAATGGTCTACCACGCGGCGGGAGAATGGCCTCTCCTATAGGCCATTACTCTTAGGAAACTTCAGCACTGCATGTAACCCGCGCATAACGTTCGTATTAGCGGGGGAGTTGGCGCGTGTTCACTTCTTTTGGCGCTGAGACGTGGCGAGCAAACGAACAAAGGGCAGTCGCTTGTGGCGTCTACCTGCGGCAACCACTATTGGTGGCCCGGCAGCCTTCGGTTGGCCGGCGCGACCACTGGCCGCCTAATGACTCCAGAGGCGCTGCTCCTTGTTTGGAGACCTAGTCCGCGTGAATACATTAGTCACTCTCGGCATGCGGGTTGTCGTTGCAGTTTGGTTAGTTGAAGACACGAGGCGGAAACACTATGGTTCCTAGAAGGACATGTGCCCTGCTTGCCTCACTTTCGTGTTCGGCGAGCCTTCGTCCTGGTATATGTGAGCAACGACGTTGACTTGTTCGTTTTCTGGATTGGCTCGGCTCCTAATCATCTCTGTAGTAGGAACACCACGATGTGAACTAACACAGGGAAAGCAATTGCTACTATGTATTGCACGTTTTGTAGGCACACTTTCAGAGAAGATCTTATAGCTCGCAGATCTCGTTGGCGGCGTCGTGCTTGCAAAACACGCCGCTGGTTAGCGTGCAGAAAGCAGCCACGTGAAGGATGTCCCGGTCGTATGCGTGTTTTTATGCGCCGTTATTATGTTTCTCTTATAAAAATGTACTTTTGTACCGAGGTGTCTTGTCATTCTAAGCTGCCACACTTTGTTGATGCCTGTATAGGAATGCATGACAGTCGCTGTTGCTAGTAGCAAATGAGGTGTTTCGCTCAAAGCTCGTCGACGAACGCATGTGGCTGCATTTCCCGGCATGAAGGAAGAAAACGTTTTGGAGGCTGCATTACGCATTGCGATAGAAAGAACAGTGAAAGAAAGATAGAAAAGTAGTATCTGAGGCATGCACATGGCAAGTGTCGCTTGCGCCCATTTCTGTGGCAAAGGAAAAGCTCCTGAATTTTAAAGTTTTCACCGCGGGTCAATTTTCAACACTAAAGACGCTTTGTCGTCGTCGTCGTCATCGTTGTCGTCATTGTCTCCTAGTTTTCGTCATCATCATCATCATCATCATCATCACCGCTGGCATGTCTACTCTAGCGAAAATGCCTATTTTATAATCTGCCAATAAACCCGGTACCATGCTTGCTCGTGCCAAGGTGTACCAGCAAAATTCGTAATCTCATTTCACCTAACTACCTGTCTTCTCTTCGAGTGAGGCAATATACCTGTCTGTTCCTCGTGGTCAGCTACGTAGCAATAATATGGCACAAACTGTCAGGCAATGAATTATTTTGGACTGCATCCTCGTTGGTTCTTGTTATGCTTAGAATGTAACTTAGTTGGCAGCAGTCATCGACGACATTGTCAATTCTGATATAGTCGTTATGCCATCATAATGGAGATGAAAAAGCACCTACACTAAAAACTAGAGCTCTCAGCGCAAAAAAAAAACAATCCCCAAGGAAAAAAGAAAACTGATGGTAGGGTACTGTGTGAACACGCCGAGAAAAAGACGCCAACAAATGTGATAACTTTATTATACCATTTTTTTGCGTGTGAAAGTAGATTTTGAATTATAAATTGCATTCTCCTTTCGGTCCCTGATATAAGAGGGTTTAAGTTTTCGCAAAATGATCGAGATACAAGGTAGGAGTGTTAAGGCTGTTGGTTGGGTCATAAAATTCTTCGTTAACTGGAAAATTGGGAAAATTACAAATTGGAACTTACTTGACCATTGTAAATAATGACATATCAATAGCCATGTTTGAGTGAATGGACCTTGAGTTATTTTGTTTGTTACGTTTATGGAACATGCTTCGTTTAGTTTCGGGAATGCAGAAAACAATAAAATATGCAGGGCCGGAAATGTTAAACGGGGTACCTTGTGTTTTTGTTTCGCGAAACGTGCAATAGATCTCCTTTGGTCGGAAGAAGTGTGAGATGAATCTTCGTTGGTGGCGAAGACCTGAAGGCCCAGCAAAAATGAATGGCTTACCTAAAGAAATGGGTTGGGGGTGAAACAATTCCATCTTACTTTGGGAAGCCGTATTTTTTATACAGAACGCAAGCGTATTTTTTAATGTTGCAGAATATGGTATACCTTTTAGTGAATCATCCCGATGCGGAAGGTTTTCTGGTATATGTTATGCCAAACGACTGAACTAGCCTGACAAGTATATGGCGTACCGAAACGCAACGTCGATTTCGTGTTTTAAGAACCGCACCCTCGGTCTCGTTCTGCTGCAACGCAATTCTCAACTGAGTGCGTTTTCATGTACACTCGAAAGACGCGCAACGCGCGAAAACGACGAAGCAAAAAGCAGGGTATGGCGTAGGCATTTTTTGAATTACCCGAAATCTCGCTTCGGCGTAGCTCTCCAGCGTTTTCACTCACATTTGTTCTCGGCGGGCGCGGCTGATACGCGGAAGGAGTAATATACTGCCTTACCACTTGAAATCAGCATTCGCGTTCAAAGCAATAAACACAAGCTCATTTTTTCCCCGCATCTGCTTTGTCGACGTCGACGTTGTAATAATTGTTGACGGGCGCGCTGGCATTGAGAACGCTCACTTCTTTTATATCTCCCGCTTAGAGTGTTTGGCCACAGAGCAGTTCTGAGCTCGCGACTGGAAGCGGAAGCTCTATAGAACTGGTTATGTGTCGCCGTAAATTTTGCTTTTATGAATATTTGTGGCGTGAAGGCAAAACTTATAGGACCGATGTGCAGATGCAGTCGACAGTTGAGAGAGCATGGAAGGGTGAACGGTTTGCTGTTCGAGCAGACTCTTGGTTTGGGCAATGACTGGTGGTGGGTAGTGTTTGCAAACTACACGGGGATAGAGATTGCAGTGAAGGGAATGGGCGCAGCTTTGATTGCGTTCGTTCTAAGTTCGCTCTATCGATTATTCACGGCACTGGGCTACAGAGGAGCCTGAAGGAAGCGGTTCTCTCTCACGCAATGACGAATTTTCGCTGTAACTTGAGGGGCTTGTGCATGCGAGAGGCACGCAAGCCTCCACTTTTACCCCTGACCTGTAAACCTCTACACTAACTCATACAAACACACGCACTCACGTACAATGCACATGCATGAACGCGCGAACAGAGGGGGAGGCAGAGAGAAACAATTTAAATGAGCATAAGTTCGCACATTCACATCGTGAGCACATGTCTTATCAATGTATATGGGCACATATACCCACGAATGCAAACGAGAACAGTATATATGCTCAGCATAAATGTTGTGTGCGGTCGCACTCGGTATAAGTTTTAACACGTTGTTTAAACTTATAGTGACGTCAACACCAAAAATCGGCACCAAGATTGGTGAATTGGCAAAATAAACTATCTCCGTTAGTGGTACTTGGTGAACCAATTTAAAGTTTGTTGGTTCCATTGTTCAGGCGTTGGGACGCTTCAACCACGCACAGCGTGCTGGTAATCACACTGAACGTGGCTCTACATCGGTGTTATGTTTTCTAACAGCAAAGTTGTTAACGCTGGGCGAAACTCCGTGATCATCCGGTGGTGGTGGTGGTGAAACACATTTATTTGAACTATTTTGAAAAGAGAGCTCGACATTTGGCGGGCACGCGCATCATATAGGCCAAGCAGCTCCCAGCATAGCAAAGCCATTCATTGTGTAGCATAGCAAAAGTGCCGGGAAGAAAAGTGAGGGTAAGCAGGAGTAAAATGAAGAGGTGAGAGAGTATTCCAAAGATTGCCATGAACAGGATAGTTAGGTCAAGTTTATTCAAGTTAATGCTTTTTAGTTTAATTTGCATACACTGTAACATCGCTAATAATGTGCGTTACATTCGGAGATCACATAATTAACAACACGGATGGGGGACTTTCTGATACTAAAACATGTCTGTTAAACTCTTGAGTGGTGATTGAAATAAAAAAATATAACAGAAGAACATGCACACAGATGTTACAAAAAAGCTTGGGTGAATGCTAGATTAAATATAGGAAGCAGAAAAACTGGCATGTCATACTAGAACAGCAAATTATCTCCAGTAGAGCCTTCTATAGCTATCTCTGCTAGGTAGACAATATATTTATAATATGTGAACAGGGCATAAGCGCACTAAACGCAACCATTGGTCACTGTAACAAGTTTCACCCTAGTATTAAATGTACCATGCACGATTCTCCTATTGAAATTAACTTCCTAGACACGACAGTATCTACTAAAGCAGGAAAATTAAGGACGACGCCTTACAGAAAGCCGACAGACAGCCAAAATACCTTGTTTGCACTAATCACCACCCATGACACTGCAAACAAGACATTTTCCTCGGACAAGCGAGGCGCATAAGATGGATGTGCAGTGACCACGGAAAATGCATCCACCGCTTAAGTAATTTAAAGGAAACATTTCTGAAATAAATTACGCACAAGACACCGTAAACAAGGTCTACAACGAAGAATGTAGACTACAAAAGGAAACAACACCGCACTATCTCGAAAAAAAACAACACTGTAGCACGACCCAACCAGTCGCTAGCATTTATGACCAAATACTCGTATGCCCTCCCAAACATAAATAATATTTGTTGTAAGTATTATTTAATATGGCAAGCAACGAGTGCCTTATAAAGACGTTTCCCGAAGTACCAATGGTAGTGTATCACCGCAACAGGACATTTAAGGACATGTTAGTACATGCAAAAGTAAACTCTCATTATACTGCCCAAGTAGGACTTTGCTCCCACCCAAGATGCAAGACAGGCTAACACTTTCAAAATGACATGATAGTTAAAAGCACCGGGAGTGATTATGCCCATCACATAAAATCTCGTTTTACCTGCACTTGTGAAAACGTTCTGTACATGATCGAATGTTCATGTTGTCATAAACACTACATTGGCGAAACAGCACAGCGTGTCAATGTTAGAACAAATGGTTATCGCGCGGATACGGCCAATAAATTACCGAAAGCAGCGGCACAGCCTTTCAATGTAGCAGTACACAACTTCAACATTCTCAAACTCTACATTCTTCAGTCAAACTGCCAGTCCGCAAGAGACGTAAAATATAGAGTTGAACCTTATTCACAAGGTATAAATGTTTTTAAAGGGACCGTTAAATCAATTCGGTATAGTACATACACAAAAAAAGCCACTGCGAGTTAAGCCCTCCGTCTAAGAATTTTAATCTTTTCATTGTTAACCCCTCACAACCAGTTCGAGAACCGAGACTCGGTGACATGTGTACAGCCTCTCCTCCCCACTGCTTCATTATTTTTTTCTATTCACGCAATATGTGTTTCTTTTTCACTCATACGATTCATCTCAGCACTCACCCTGCCCAAATTTCTCACACTTGCCCCTTCCCCTCCTTAGTTAGTATGAAGGAGATGGCATGAAACGTATAAAAAAACCCCAGGTGGTCAAAATTTCCGGAGCCATACTCTATCTCTCATAATCGTATGGTGGTTTTAAGATGTTAAACCTTACATATCAATCAAGAGAATCGCTTACGGAGAACGTGGTAATCTTAGTATTCACAATAGCATTTAGTTAGGACGGGATAGAGGTGCCGGAGCATTTAAGCATAAAGATAAACAGTGATAGAGTCTCTTGTATGTCTAAGAAGGAAATGTTCTTTTGAGTGTTATCGACGTTTGTGGAAATAAATTTCTTCTAAACATAGCGTCTCTTAACGTCTCTTTCACCACTCCTACTCAGAGTACCATGCCAGCAATGTATAGCTGCCGGTAAAAATCTGTTTTTATATAAAAAAGTTTCTCTCTCTGCGTACTTCTCTTAGCGGCAAAACAATGAGACATTGGTAGATCGATTCAGAAGACGTAATAATTTTGTTATGCTTATTACATGCAAACATCATTATGGGTTACAAAAGACCTGAACGAGAGGGCTGTTTACGCCCGTGTGCTCAGATTTGGGTACACGTTAAAAAACCCCAGGAGGTCGAAATTTCCGGGGCCCTTCACTACGGCATGCTCTCATAATCATACGGTCGTTTTGGGACGTTAAAGCCCCACATATCAATCGTCAAAAGAACTGAAGAATAACGGCAATAAAGGTGTGTATAATAAATACTGATAACGAAAGGGCTTAAACAATTAGTGAGATAGCATCAATAAAACTGTGAAGTTGCATAACAACTGAAGAACGCACCATCACCTCTCGGTATAAAAACCTATTTACGCAACACCTATAAGGCTACGGTATATTGTCCGGAGGTTATTACCAGTATGGCTTGGGTTCAAAGGCATTGGAGGGAATCCAGATGACATCCCAATGTGCACGTAGTAAAGTGTGGCACAAAGGTAGGCCAAACAGTTCTTAGCACACCACAGTCATGCATAGGAGTCATACATACCAAGGTGTCGGGAAAGGGAAATATGGGTGATGAGAGGCGATGTTATAGTAAGGAGGGGAAATGGGGAAAGGAGAGGGTAGGGTATTGTTTGACTTTGTGTTATAAGTATAGCAAGAAATTGCGAAAGGGTAGTGAGCGCCAGGAAAATGCGTGTCTGTGTGAGGAGGAGGATGTGAGGGTATAGAGCATAGCATAGTGAAGTATATAGTATAATCTCCAATAGCAGCAAGACTGTGGGAAAGAGAACAGCGGGTGGGCGGAACAAAGGAGAGGATGGCCACCAGGCCCGCTTTTTCCTTAGTATTTGTGCATTTAGTTTTTAACGGCTCCTAACCATCCCCCCCTTTCCCGTTTAAGAACATTGAGTACTTAGCGCACGCATACAGGCTGGTAGAAGACGCGGTGATGGCTAAGATGTTATAGGAGTAGCACATTCCTTTTATTTTCAATGCAGATGACCTGAACTTCATTAGCATAATGTGCCCAAAAATTTCTTCGTTGTTCTTTTGCGAGGATTCCGTGTCGTGAGGCAAGGCACCTATATAAATGTGCAAAAGAATACAGAAGACAGCATAACATGAAGGTGCTATGCGTGGTTACTATTCTGCGTCATTTCCATATGAGTTTTATTTTACGCGCTTGTATACATTCATAATCTTACACTACCGTTTTTTTCATGCATTTTATCTTTCGTTTGCAAATGCAGTAACTTATTCCTCAGCTTGAAATGCCCTAGAAGCAGAGCCTTTTCGGAGTTTGTACTTGTCATGAGCCTGCTAAACAGATCTGCACAAAACGTACTGGCATTAATTTCACTGAATTTACAGTGTATGCTTACTTATGCATGTGTTATACTCTACTTGTTTTCCGCAAAGTGGTTTTGGTCGAAGGAAATTTATGGCCCTGTCTTTTCCTGATGTTCAGTATCTAGTTATTTTGTCCGAGGTCGACTTGTTCTATTTTGTACAAGCCAGAAAGAACAAGTTTAATCCGTTATTAGCTTAGCTTAGCATATTCCTCTTTGTTTTGGTGTGCGAAAAAAATTGCACATGGTAAAAGTATTAGATTAGTAGGAAGGACGACGAGATTTATGTGATAAGTGTTGAACATATGTGAAAAATGAGCGAAATTAGGACATTTAAGTGCTGTGGGGGCTTAGACACTAAGAGCTGGCTATTTATACTTTAACAGCAGGTAACACAGTAGTGTTTCTTCGTGATTTCGTTTACTTCCTATAGGCATAATTGGGAAAAATGAACACATGGTAATACTACCGTTGGTACTTAATCACCCTTTCCGTTCATGAAGTCTGTAATTACCATGCCTACTTATGATAAAAAAATCACAGCATACTCACGTAGTGCGTGATGATGAGTGGGGCGAAGCATCCGTCAGTCCGTCCGCGTTTCCGTCCGTCTGTGCTTCTGTCTTTGCGACCGTCCGTTCGTTCGTGCGTCCGTTCGTGCGGCTGTTCGTGCGTCCGTTCGTGCGTCCATCCGTCTGTGCGTCCGTTCATCCGTGCATCCAGCCGTCCATCCGTGCGTCCATCCCTGCGTTCGTCCATACGTCCGACCATGCATCCGTCGATGCGTCCATCCGTTCATCCTTTCGCGCGCTCGTCCATCCATGCATCCATCCATTCGTCCGTTCATACATCTGTCTGGCTGTCCATCCGTTCATCTAGTGAGCGCTCTAAGTACAGCCATCTTGCATCTTTTAATCGTATATTCATCATATAGTTGTACCGCCATCATGCGGATATTCCAAGGACTAAACGAGAGGTGGCAAGGCCGAACTAGGGGAGCAGAACGTGCTCACTATCTTACGGCCTGCGCTTCATGTCTCGTTCCCAGCTTTGACCGCCGCTAGTTGATGGCACTGCGGTCCAACCCTCGTTACATAGAGTTTCCTAAAATTAACTTGAGGGCACTCTGGCGCTGCGATCGTTCAGCGACCACGGGAATGATGGGTAGTACACACATTTGCCGAGTATTCGTACCAAGCGACGAGTGTGAAAACACTCTTTTATGCGCATGATTGGCGTCACGTAGCACGGGAACTTATTATGAGCGGGCAGCTGATTAATAGTCCCTCGTATATAACATAATGACACCAAGTCTGCCAGTACGAGACCCTCGTTGAATGAAATAAGGGAAAGAAGTCTATACCTAAGGGCTCGTTTTTCCGTGTTTTAACACAATAGTAATGAGATCTAAGAGACAGTAATGCCAAGGAATGTACAGGGGAAGTTATTAGAACCAATGGAATGTAAATAAGAAGAAATAAAAGTGGATGAAAAAATAACCAGCCGTGAGCAGGAATCGAACCTACCACCTTCGAATAACGCGTTCGATGCTCTAACCACTGAGCTACCACAGCGGCCTTCCCTTCATCCAATTTTTGGGTTTATATGTGAATTCAGAAGTAGGAGTGTCAGTCAGCGCCATCTATAAGCCAAGCCACGAGTGTGAAAACACTCTTTTATGCGCATGTTTGGCGTCACGTAGCACGTGAACTTAATATGAGCGGGCAGCTGACTAATAGTCCCTCGTATACAACATAATGACACCAAGTCTGCCAGTACGAGACCCTCGGTTCGATTCCTGCTCACGGCTGGTTATTTTTTCACCCACTTTTCTTTCTTCCTATTTACATTTCATTAGTTCTAATAACTTCCCCTGTACATTACTTGGCATTACTGTCTGTTAGATCTTAATAATATTGTGTTAAAACACGGAAAAACGAGCCCTTAGGTATACACTTCTTTCCCTTATATATATATATATATATATATATATATATATATATATATATATATATATATATATATATATATATATATATATATATATATATATATATATATATATATAAAATAAAGCTTTTTGTTTTCGTAACTAAGACGGTCTTTCGAGTTCATCATTTCATTACCTTATCTAACAAAGCTGCCACGGCGAGAAACACTACAATCGCGGACTAAACTCGCCTAATTCGAGCATAATCTAATGCTAACTAGGCTGCTTGAAACATTCATTAACTAAGAGCGAACGTCAGAGTATAGCATGGGGAGCTGAATCCCTTGAACAGGCGTATATCAGCTTCAAAATATTGATACGCAACAGTCGGCACAGCCTGTCTGCAAGAAAGAGAAAGACGACGTTGGTGGCTGGTTGTTGATGAACTGTCGCCATCTTGTTCGCCGAGCACGGTGCATCGTATTTAGTTTATTAAATAAGTTACCCGTAACATTATTGGTGGAGGTGCGGGGTACACTGGACGACAAGCCCATATGCTTCAACTGCCGACGTGTCGGTCATATTGCTCGCCACTGCCGCAATCACTGGGCTCCGCCGGCACGCTATGGGCCTCCTACCCAGGCCACTTCTGACCACCAGTCGTCCTCAACATTTGATTTTGATTCCCCTATGCCGACCACATCCTCTGATTCCGCCGCACCTCTGACGAGACCTCGCCGTGCCCGCTCACCATCCCCTGCTCGCCGTCAATCTCGTTCGCCCCCACAACGCCGTCCTGCCTCTCCGACCTATTCGCAGCGACCCCGACCAGAAAACTAGGCAGTGCAGCTTCTGGAGGTGAAGCTGCATTGACGATGACCTCTGCAAGAAATCCTCGTGTAACATTACCGACCACCCAGAATCTGTTGAACATTACTTTAGACAATGTACCTGTGCGCGCGTTGATCGATACCGGCGCGCATGTGTCCATAACGAGTGCTGCTCTTCGTCGCCGCCTAAAAAAAGTTGTCACACCTGCCTTGAACCGAGCCGTTCGAGTCGCCGACGGGGGAACTGTCGCGATTATTGGCATGTGTTCTGCCCGTGTGACTATCGCCGATAGAAGTACTGCTGTTCTTTTCACCGTTATAGAAAATTGCCCTCATAAAGTAATTCTAGGCATGGATTTTCTAACCGCTCACTCGACCCTTATAGACTGTTCAGCCAGCTGTCTTGACCTTGAAATGCCTCTACTTTCTGATCTGACCAACCCACCCCAAAGTCGCCTTTGCTGCATTGATTTCGCACGTCTTCCGCCTAACTGTGTCACACATATCGACCTCTTCTCTACACCACCTGTACCTGACGGCGATTACATGGTGGCACCAATTCATGCCGTGATGGTTACGCATGGCATCGCTGTTCCGCACACCAGTTTGACAATCGTTGAAAACCGCACATGCCTTCATATTTTCAATTTTGCCCTCACAGCCCAAATTCTTCCACAAGGTATCTCCCTGGCCGAAATTGCTGCTCTACAAGACCATACAGTTCAACCCTTCACAGTAGATTATTGCTGCACCTCAGACCATGAACCAACTCTATCACGTTCATCGGGCGTCGACGTTGACCACATGGTACCATCAGACCTCGCTCCTGATCAAGCGGAAGCCCTTTGTCACGTCCTGGAGTCCTATAGTGACATTTTCGACTTCGCCAGCACGGCTTTAAGCCGAACGAGTGTTGTTACTCATCGCATCAATACTGGTGACGCGATTCCCATTCACCGACGTCCATACCGTGTTTCCGCGTCCGAGCGCACATTCATACAACAAGAAGTCAAAAAGATGCTTGCAAAAGACATAATTGAACCCTTTTGTAGCCCCTGGGCTTCTCCTGTTGTCCTGATCAGAAATAAGGATGGAACATGGCGCGTTTGTGTAGATTATAGGCATGTCAACAAAATTACGAAGAAAGATGTTTATCCGTTGCCTAGAATCGACGATGCCTTAGACTGTCTTTACGGTGCTACGTATTTTTCCACTATTGACCTTCGATCTGGCTATTGGCAGATCGCTGTGGATGAGATGGACCGTGAGAAGACCGCATTCGTCAATCCTGGCGGGCTTTATCACTTCAAAGCTATGCCCTTTGGTCTCTGTAATGCGCCGGCCACATTAGAAAGAATGATGGACTCATTGCTCCAAGGGTTTAAATGGTCAACCAACTTATGTTATTTAGACGACATTATCGTTTTCTCGCCCACATTCGACTCCCATCTCAAGCGTTTATCGGCAATTCATGGAGTTTTTCGTCGAGCCGGACTTCAAATGAACTCGTCGAAATGCCACTTTGCTCATCGTCAAATAACCGTACTTGGCCACATCGTCGATGCCGCAGGAGTCCGCCCGGATCCCGAGAATATTCACGCCGTCACGGAATTTCCTGTTCCGAAGTCAACAAAGGACGTTCACAGTTTTGTGGGCTTGTGCTCCTACTTTCGACGGTTTGTTGAGGACTTCGCCATCATTGCACGCCCACTCACAAACCTCCTGAAGAAGGATACCCCGTTTTTTTGGGGCGCTGATCAAGCCTCATCTTTTTCCCAGCTCACGACGCTCCTTACAACACCGCCGATTTTAGCCCTTCGACCCATCAGCTCCAACTGAGGTTCGCACTAACGCTAGTGGACATGGCATCGGGACAATGCTAATGCCCCATCAACTACACGTATGGCTGGGAAAGTATGCATATGAATTCAGATGCTTCCGGGGCGAGATCGAATATACCATACGCCACACCTTGTGGCATCCGCAGTTTCGAAAATGACACAGCGGTGACCCCTTCTCCCTCTATTTGTCTCGCGTCACCAGACTTGGGTGGATAGAACAAGTTATGATGACGTCTTAGTCACCATTACCTTCTTGCCATGTTTGCGCCGGCAGACTACTTTTGGGCTGCCTCATCTCATCTTTTGTGCCGCGTCATCTCAACTCTTGTGCTGCGTCCATGGCCGCGGTGCATACGTTGGAAGTTTTGTTTGACGACACTAATTTGCGGTTTGATCCGGTTCGATAGAACATCTTTGGGCGGATCGTGATGGAATTCGTCACAGTTCTGTGTGCTAACGTGGGCGAGCGTCGCAAGCTTCGCAATGGTTTACCCAATGGCTTGCCGTTTTTGGAGCTCTCTTAAACTGAAACCGACTCTGGTCGGTAATGAGGAGCCTCAAATTTATTATGCGTCACGCGCTACAGCAAACGATATGCCGTCTCAAGACGAGGTGATCCCCACCAACTCATATATGTCACCTATCTGCATTACTATCAGCATTACCATCAGCTTTATAACAGCCCGAGTTTCAACTAAAATCTATTCACACATGCTTTTACGCGCTGCCTCAAAGTTTGTTCATCAAAGGCAAAAGGGCGGGGAGTGCGATTATTTTTTGCCGCACACGCATTCACCGTAAGTTCTAGATCGAAATCGCTCGTGTGAGTTGCACATTTCGTAAAAACGTTATTGCTGGATTGCAACCACTGGTAACTCTCATTTGAAAATAGATCAAAGGCTACTGTAGAGAACGGGTTATGAGTGATATTCAAGTTAAAGTGCATTTACACCGCGATCGGAAAAGCTAATTTTACGCCAGTGGACTCCAGAATTGAATCACCCAGGCTCGCTCAGACTCAGCTAAAGCTGTTAGTTCGAGTTTGAGTGAGTCTTGCTGAGCAATATGTTTGTGTGTTGGGAGTTAGAGGGAGTCTGGTTGAGCAACATTTTCGTCAGCCTGAGCTCGAGTGAGCTCTGAGAGCACAACATATTTGTTGAGCGAACCTGAGTGACTTCGAAATTTTTTTCGACCCAAGGGAGCAGCAAAAAAGAAAGAAAAGAAAACGCGAAGTCAAAACTCTTGTGCCAATGTACATTTCACAAAACATCTCTTTCAAATCTCTCGTTTCAGAGTGGTGCAACGATGCCCTGCGAAAGGCAGCCTCACATCATCCACGCGATGGCCGTCACTTGTTGAAAGGTGACACAGTTTTGTTGCTTCTATTTATTTTATGTTGCTGAGCTCTTTGGTTCATTACTCGAGGAAAGTGAGTATCGCTGTGAAAGGACGAGGATAAAACGGTGACGGGAACCGACAAACAGAGGCACCAAACAGAGGCACAGCAGCTTTTATTGTTTCTAGGGTCGGCCCCACTCTGCCTTACCGCGAACACGCCACCCCGATTGCCTGAAACTTTTGCTCTTTGCTCATTACCCAGTTTTGATCAACCCTCTGTGCAAACGACCTGAGGCCTTTTCTCGCGAGCATTTCTGAAGGCAGTTGACTTACACTTTTTCACAACGGACTACACTCTCCGACTTCCGTCTGATTTATCTGGTGCCAGCGAGCGACTGCTTAGTGACAGATTAGACTGAGCAGAGATTTGCCGTCTTGTATAGACAGAAAAATTGGGACCACAAAGTAATATATATACATATATAGGAAGGCATGGTGGTTGAGTGGGCGTAGCGTTGCATATAGTCAAGTAGATACTCCGTGAGCGGTCACAACGTGGTTTATTTCGACGTTTCGGCGTGACCGCTCACGGGAATCAACTTGAATATATTTATATATATATATATATATATATATATATATATATATATATATATATATATATATATATATATATATATATATATATATATAGTGCTGGGTAGTCTTCGAAGCTGGAGCTACGAAGTCGCATCATACCTCCAGAACCCTCCACCCAAGGTGCCCCGCACCTCCACCAAATTATAAGGAGGTTTAATGACTAAAACCAACTGCTTCAGTCACTGTCACGAGCTTAGCTCTTCGTCGTAGTCGTCTTCCAGTCTCTCGGACTAGATACTGTCTCTCTCCCTTTTCCCCACTACAATATATATATATATATATATATATATATATATATATATATATATATATATATATATATATATATATATATATATATATATATATATATAAAGACAGAAAGAGAAATTGGCTTGAGTGGATGAAAGTACAATAACTTTATTAATTCATACGTTTCGGTCGGAGTCCGGCCGGCATTCGTCAGGGAATACATTGCGAACGTGAACTGTTCAGCGTACATACATTGGGGGCCCCCAACACATGTCTATTTAGTATCTAATATCACATAGATTACAGTGGCACGCAAATAAACATGGAAAACAGCACGATGTGCTAATAATAGGACTATATCTCAAAATAATAATGTACGGCAAAGTCTGCGCAGCAATAAATGACATTTTTCACAGTCACGGAAAGAATAAACGTGATAACATGGGTAATTACGTACAGGAAGTACATTGAACAACATTGCATTAAAGCAACTCGACGAAATAACAAGAAAAATAAGTAAACAACCAGCAACAATGCGCTAAAAGAACTAACAAGAAACATGTGTAAAGCAACGAGAACAGCAATATAAAGAAAACATAGGTAAATTATGTGGCAATGGTGATAAAAAACACCTATGTAAAACTGAGATACATGGCATTCAATCATGAGAATGAAATATAACGAAATTGTAGGTAACAGGCCGAAAACAGATGAAACCGGCAGACATGCGATATGAAATATAGCCTTGTCCGTGACATAGTGATCCCGTTGCTTAACGTGCGCTCAGGAACGTCAACTTTCTTGCGCTTTTGTTAATGCCGAATGACAATGCTTTAAATTTGTAGATGAGGAATGATTCGCGTGCTTCGCGTTAGTGGTGAGATTTAAAAGCAGATTCTTATATTGTTGCTGTTAGGTCATCGAGTGAATGTCCTGTCGCATTCAGGGGCTCAGATAATTGTATGTTAGGAAAATTTGTGACATGTGCCTTGTGAATAATAAACCGCAGGCTAAATGGTGTCTCTGTCTGGCCTGGGTACTGAAGCTTACAGACTGAGCTCTCCTGTAGGTGCACACAGTTGCTCATATCGCAATTGTAACCACCTTTAATTTTCATTCTGAAATTTGACGCCTAACTCTGGGCTGAAATAGAGGTGAGCATATGTACGCTAACCTTGCAACGTGATTTGCCATAAGGGTGGCAACCTGAACAGGCAGGAGGAGTTAGTACAGGTGAAGTCAGCATATCGTGCAAGTTTCTCGACCGACGATACACAGCATGTGGCGATTGCGAAAATATGTTTTTGAGACGGTCATTCTGCATGAGAATGTTGTGGTGCCTTCCTAGAATGTGGTTAACGTTTGGTGCTGATGCGGAATGCGTTAATATTAGGTTTGTAGATGGTCACTGTTGAGCAGGCTTGTTGGAGTGAAGGAGCTCATTCGGGGGACGGGCGTCATTCGGGTGACATCCTTGCTAGCCCAAGAGCTTGACCACTTCACTGCGAGAACTTTCGCATTCTGTCAGTGCATACTACCACCGGCGAAACTACCAGAGCTCCGAGTATTTCAGGACGACGCCGTCCGGTAAATAGGAACAGTATACTCTTTCGGCACCCACCATGCCTGGCTGGATTATTGAAAATGGCTGGCGGCCATCAACCGCCCTCGCGATGCTGCCAAAATCTTGCACAACTACGAAGGAGTTAAACAACACTCCTGTGTTGAACGGCGTGTCAGGTTGACTTAAACTGAATTGAACTGAATCTTTAATTTCTGGTTTGATACTAGATGAAGGATATGTATTTTGCCCGCTTTTACATGCCTCAACCTTATCCCTGCCGACCCACTCGGGCTTAATCGCGGATAGGAACTCTGCGACTCACAGCCACGACGGTGCAGCTGAGTCACCCACCAACTTACCCTCTTTTGGAGGTAAAGCTCACCGGCACCATATATCGGCCTGCATTGGCACTATTCACCTCACACAGAAAATAATCCCCCAGTTTCAGCTTTGTTGCACGTGAACGTGAAGAGTCTAGCTCTTGTCGTGCATTACATGCCACCAGGATTGGGAGTCGCTC
This sequence comes from Rhipicephalus microplus, assembly GCF_043290135.1. NCBI lineage: Eukaryota > Metazoa > Arthropoda > Arachnida > Ixodida > Ixodidae > Rhipicephalus > Rhipicephalus microplus. Next base: position 82,452,878 of record NC_134702.1, on the reverse strand, counting down.
ATTCGATGGCCGGTTGATACACCATCAACTATTCTTGCAATGGGCTCCTCAGCCACGCCACCCGGCATACCACCGGGAGACCTCCTGAAGTGCCGGACGATGATGAAAATGAAGAGAATGAGTGATGAGCCTCCCCGGAAGTGTATCTGCAGAAAAGGGTTTCTCTGTTTTCCCAAAGCGACGGGAGCTTCGATTTGCTGACGGAGGTCGTGACCGTCTTCCCGGAATCGACAACAATGCGAATGTTACCGACTTCCTCAATGAAATGAAAAGAAGCGTCGAGAAGCTACATCACCCGCTGTACCTACTCGAATGCTGTTCGAGCAATCTACTTTGAGAATGCTGCGTTCATCGTTTGCTCAGCGACACAGCCGAAATCGGCTGCCAGATGTACGTTTGGTAGCTCATGAAAAAAGGTCGTTTTGTCGCCTACTCTGTGATACAGCCAGTCTAGCCCTTCAGATACATTTGTGGCTGATCATCATCATCATCATCATCATCATCATTATCATCATCATAATCATCATCATCCTGACTACGTCCACTGCAGGACAAAGGCCTCTCCCATGTTCCGCCAGGCAACTTGGTCCTGTGCTGTCACTTTATACCCGCAAAATCTTAATCTCACCTGCCCACCTAATTTTCTGTCTCCCATTAACCAGCTTGCCTTCTCTGAGAATCCAGTCAGTTACACTTAGTGACCAGTGGTTATTCTGACCAGTGACCAGTGCTACATGCCCGGCCCATGTCCATTTCCTCTTTTTGGTTTCAACCATGATATCCTTAACGCCGGTTTGTTCCCTGATCCACTCTGCTCTCTTCTTGTCTCTTATTGTACCACCTATCATTTTCCTTTCCATCGCTCCGTACGTAGTTCTTAATTTAAGCTTAACCCTCTTTGTAAGTCTCCATGCGTCTGCTCCATAGCTAAATACCGGCAAGATGCAGCTGTCATATATCTTTCTCTTGAGGGGTAGTGGCAATCTACCAGTCATGTTTGAGAGTGCTTGCCAAATGTGCTCCACCCCACTCTTATTCTTCTTGTTACTTCAATCTTGTGGTTCGGTTCAGTGCTTATTAGCTGTCCTAAGCAGACAGGTACCCGAGACTGGCAGATACCGGAACCAAATCGCAGCGTGGCTGACGCCTGCGGCCACAACAAGGTAGCCAGTGTCAACCGCCTAAGTATTCGGCACTTGTGGCAGTAGCACTCGCCAGAGAGATTACAGCAGATCGTCATGCTACGTCGCAGTCTGGCCAAGTGTAAGGGTGTGCTGCGGGTGCGGACGGATGCCGCGTGAACGGGTGTTGTGTTTGGTTTGCCTTTACAATATTTGTGAGCGTGTGTAGGTGTCACTGTATACGCCTTATGTGTGGTGTGTATGTGTGGTCCCTTTATATAGCATAGTCATGCCCCTACACCTGGAGATGCAAGTCAGTGGATAAACCAGGCTATGATCTCTGTGGTGATAACCTATATCTATCCAGTGTACTGAGTGTCAGCCACTGTGTCCTAATCTAATGGCCTTACTATATCAATGAAACATCAAAGAACAGTGCAAGAAAAACTCGCGGGCAGCCTGACGGCATTGTAAATTATTACAAACGCAAGCCATGTAATTCCTCCCTGTCGATAACTTGCGGTGGGACGTAAAGGAAATTTATAACGCGGCAGTACGGGTGGCCGCAGCCGCTAATCAGATTACGAGATTCTGGACCATGCGGATCGAGCATTGTCAATGTGCCCAAGTCCTTACTGACGAAGCGTATAGGGATTGCCTCAAAAAGCAAGCCGTGCGACTTTTCGCGCAAAACATAAACAAGCGGCTCAACGATCGATTCGGCCTGGTGAAACTAGACTTAAGGCTGGCTTACTTTTAATCTTTGTTTTTTTCTTTCTTCCCCATGGTAGGCGCAGCTGTCCTCAGCATGGCTCAACGTGACTCCCCGATGTTTTGTTTGCGTCTGCAAAGTCCGAGACTCCTAAAAAAAGTAGCAAGGGTGACTCCCTGGAGGAACAGACTCAACGGAGTGGGCGTGGAGCGAGAGGTCGAGTAAATAAACAAAAGGGCCTGAGCGGTGGGATCCGCGTGGGGACCAGCAGACTTCAGCAGGCTTCTTGGAAAGCGCTGAGGCATGACAGAAGACAGTCCTCTGGGTTGTCTAGGCTGTCTGTACGGCTTGTTCGTTGCTTAGCTGTTTATTTTCTGTTGGCGAAGTGCTGTGCCCGCTCACACCGTGGGAGATCAAAAAATAATTGAAGCAGACCATGAGTGCACGATCCAAGCAGTTAAATAAAATACGGGAGCAGTAAATTAGTCGTGTGCTTAAGAAAAGAACGACAAGGGTGGAGTGAACTCTGAATAAATTGTGGAAACCTTTCACAGCAAACACTTCTTCTTTTTCTTCGATTCTCTTTACTCGGGGCATCACCTTTCTCTGCGGGTACCTAAGCTATAAAACAGTTCACTCATCCTTTTTTTTTTTTGAAAAGTATGGTGCAACAGAAGAATTCTGCTGGTCGGGTTTGTCCATGCACATGCTAGAACAATGGTCGGACGTGGAATACAGCGAAGAAGAAAATGTGGGGGAAACGGAAATGCGAATAAGAAAGAGAAAAGTATAACAGAAGCCACCAAGAAATAATTGTCCAAGTCAATGCGCAATTCACAGTCGTTGGTCTAGTTTCTCTTGAATGGCCCATATTCACCTGCATTCGATCGAAGGGAGACTCGGCGACAATCCGCCAGTGTTTTAAAAACACCCCAAACGTCTGAACACGCTTGAAACAATTTTAGGCTCTATTATATCAGAATAGGGAAGGACCTTGGCTTCTTGAGTCGAGCATTGGGTCTCGGCTGTACAGGGCCGGAGCTGAAATCGCGCCAGCATACCACATTTATGAAAATCATGTTTACTGGGTGTTTAATGGATGCTTCGATAGTGTCACTTGCATCATGTGTGTGGGGGGAGGGGGTGATTGAAGTTATGGTTAAGTAAATCATCGACCATTCAGTCTCCTCAGGTAGTAAAGCTAAAGGAATGAGACATGCATTTAATATATACTAAGGAGGACATATCATCTGTAGGATATAGCATGAGTGCATGCCAGGTAGTCCCTAAGAAAGACCGCTTAGTATCTGAAAAATTATAGGCTTACAGAAATTCTATAGGTCTTCAAGGTCCCCGACCTTCTTCCACTCTTGTACCAGCACAGAGACGTTCTGCTGATTGCAACAAGTGAACACCTGAACAAGTGAACATCGGGTGTTCTTGAAGTACGGGAAATGCTCGCCTCTTATATGTCTAGCGACCATATATTTTTTGCCTTTATGCGTTGACATCAGGCACGCATGAATATAGGCGGCACCAATGTGCCTCATTTCTAGGCAATGTGTGTCAGACGCGCGCCTATGCAGAGAATCATCAGGATTTGGGGACATCGCATGTAGCGCCATCTCCTTGTGGTGCCAAACGCTTTGAGTGGGACTCATCGGAGCCACTCGCTTTGTAGGGGGATTCCACAATTTGACCAGAATGTTCCAGTGGGTCTCTGCTGCATGCACGCGTATCTGGAAGTCTTTTCCTAATGACCAGCTTTGTTTGTCAGATATAATTTTTTTGCCTACTTCCCATTTAGTGATGGCGGGATACCGCTACTAGAGATGGCGCCATGTAGAGATGTCGCTAATTATTAGAAATGAGAAAAAAACTATATTTGTTGGGTTATAACGTTTCAAAACCATGATTAGGAGGGACGCCGTAAGGGTCGGCGCCAGATATGCAGACCACCTGGAGTTTTCTAATGTACACCTAGATTTGAGTACGCGGGCCTCCAGCATCATCGCCTCCTCGAAAATGCAGCCGGAATTCGATCCCCTGTCACCATGCCACCGTGGCGGCTGGAGAGAGAAAGAAAATTCTTGGAGTGCACTAGGAATGTCCGAAAGTGGCGCCACTGTTTTTTTTTTCTAATGTGTTAGTTGTAGAGAAGGCAAGTTGTGCAAACTTTACTAACGTGTACTCTTATGCTAGCAAAATATATTCATGTGGCATACAACACTATTGGCAGTGGTATATGAACGCCACACTCCTGCTTAGTGACTGGGCTGGTGTGTACATGCACACTGGAACGCATAAAAAGATCCGCAACCACAAAAATAAAATGAAGAAGAAGAATAGACATGAAAGGCTGCCTTTTCACGGCCGGAAAAAAAGGCAAAAAAGGAAGCCATGGCCTTATGAAACAAAGGTAACCTAAACCTAGTAATACTTGTTGCTGGACTAGTTGGTACGAACTCACAGCAATACATACACTAAGGATGTGTAACCATCTACTGTGGTAGAACAGACAAAAACGGGCATCTTTCTGTTATAAAGGAAGCCCTTTTTTGAATGTCCTGCCTTTTTTGGGGGACAAGCGTTTTTCCGTCGGTATTCCGTTTCAGTGATAATGTTCCTGCGCTGCGAAAACAGGTGAAGTCTTGAAACAGGATCCTCTGAACACTACACTGCGCTAACTTCAAGAGCGTGAACGAGCCAACTCAGCAGTGAGTCGGCGTGGACAGTCTGTTTGCTAGCACAGCTCAAGAAGCAGAAGAACAAGTACTTGGGACTGGAGCGCGGCAACAAAAGTGTGTAACCAGAACGTGTTAACGCCAATGAACAGATGAGCGACGTCAGCAGCATTGTAAGAAGAGCAGAGTAGAAAAAAGGCAGAACAAGATCGCAAGCCACAAAAGCGTCATAGCCATTTCTACGCGCAATGATGTTCTGAGAGCTACAGTATAAGTTTCTGGGCTTTCCAGCTCCCGGAAGACCTGAACTCGAGGAATCGAGCTAGGCGAGCAAACAGCGGACTCGAGCGGAAAGCGAAAACGCCTCGGCAAAAAGAAAGCGCGATATTCGTCGCTGTCGAACGCCTCTCGCTTTATCAACGCCGCAGGACAAAGAGGAATAAAGGCGAAAAAAAAGTGGGAACGGCGGCGTTACCATCTTCTCGGAAACCCTATCCTTTCACGTCTCGATCAGCGAAAACGGGCGCCTCGGCGCGGCAGGGAATGACACTCGGTTGGTGCCACCGGGCATCGTTGAGTGGGTGTTCTATGCAAGCGTCAAGAGTGAGAGGAGAGAGAGAAAAGAAAAATGAAAGCTGAGCAGCCGATGCTTCATGGGCGCCTTTTGTGGAAATGTGAAAAGATGTCGTTCTCAGGGGGCCGAGTCGGTTAATAGAAAACCTTGTGTCTGGTTTCTTGCGTTGTACGGATATAGCTGTTTTGAATGTGCAAGGCATGCATGCGTCCCTCAGAATCCAAAGGAACGATGTACATAAAAAGAGTTGTAAATCTTGCAGCACGCAAATGCCAGCGAACATCCTAACAGGTCGATGGTTCGCATCCTCACTTTTGCTGTCTCTCTTGTTCTTTGCCCTGTAATTGTTAGCACTTAAACTGGGGTTGTTCGATTCTGAGACGTGTGTAAACGTGTCTATGAGATATTGTCAAAAAAAAAAAGAAAACCAGCACACCTTCGCAGATGCAGAAGAGAAAGTAAAACTAACCATCGCTGTTTTTTTGCGTCTGCTCGACAAACAAGCCAAAATTATCAATTTATTGCAATGTACTCGTACATTAACTCCACATTCCTGCAGCGTCCTGCCATTAACGCCGATCAGTGCAAAACGTTCGCCTCCCATTTCCTTAGACCTGCGTGTCCTTTCATCATTATTCTTGCCCAGGCTTCTTGTTATGCATTATACTTCAAATTCAGCATTTCTCTCAAATTATAGTGAGCTGGCCTACAACTGATGCCTCGCTTACAGTGCTTGTGGAGGTGTGCTTCGTTGGAAAATGCGAGATGAGCTACATAAGTTTAGTCGCCTTATCTTTTGACAGACACCATGTCATCATCACATATTAATCATTGTTCTATGGACACGGACCACAATCATTAAAGGCTTGTCACATCAGAGAGCCATTCGATGCATTAACCTAAGAAACCCTCTTTCTTAGGCCCCTCGTGGTCACGATGCACATCATACTCGACAGAATGAAAACTTCAACAGCTGAAGGTCCAAGTTGCAAGTTCTGGATTCGTTGGAAACAGTCGATCCTTGCAAGACTTTTCTATCCCACCTCGAATTCCAGCTTACATTTGGATAATCGCAGAGGAAACGATCTCAAACATTTCTCGGTTGTGAGGGTCTGTGTGAGCATGGGGATTACTGTTTTTTCTCGTTGCTTTTTGTATTCTTTTTCTCCTCTTTCCCCTTCCACCTGTGTAGGGTAGCAAAGCGGGTACAACCTGGCCAACCTACCTGCATTTTCTTCGCCTATCTCTCTCTCTCTCTCCCAGTTTCTCTTCCTAGGCATCTTTACAGCCATCATCATCATCATCATCATCATCATCATCATTATCATCATCATCAGCCTGACTACGTCCACTGCAGGACAAAGGCCTCTCCCATGTTCCGCCAGTTGATCCGGTCCTGTGCTTACAGCTGCCAATTTATACCCGCAAACTTCTTAATCTCATCTGCCCACCTAACCTTCTGTCTCCCCCTAGCCCGCTTGCCTTCTCTGAGAATACAGTTAGTTACCCTTAATGAACAGTGGTTATCCTGTCTACGCGCTACATGCCCGGTTCATGTCCATTTCTTCTTCTTGATTTCAGGTATGATATCCTTAACCCCCGTTTGTTCCCTAATCCACACTGCTCTCTTCTTGTCTCTTAAAGTTACACCTACCATTTTTCTTTCCATTGCTCGCTGCGTCGTCCTCAACTTAAGCTGAAACCTCTTTGTAAGTCTCCAGGTTTCTGCTCCGTAGCTAAGTACCGGCAAGATACAGCTGTTATATACCTTCCTCTTGAGGGATAGTGGCGAACTATCCTCAGGACTATGCATAACTCAGTGGTAAATTATTGGGCTGACACCCAGCGGACCCTGGTTCAAGCTCCACTGTGTCTATAATGCAAGGTATTTTTTTTTCTAATTTCGCGCGATGTGGTTACAGACACCGGCAGGGGCAGTGGCGGCTGCAGACAACATGCAACTGCGCGTGACCCCAAGAGTGATCTCATAACAGCTTTCGCTGTAAAATGTAAGCGATGTCTCAGCGTATCGAAAAAAATTTGAATCACGCTACTTCCATGGTGAGACAACGGACAGCCTTGCCTCACCCCTTTTTGAATTACAAAGCGTCTGGTCACTTCATTGTTGAAATAAAGACAGCTTGAAAGGTCCTGTCATAATTTGAGAGTGCTTGCCAAATGTGCTCCACCTCATCATTATTCTTCTAGTTACTTCGATCTCGTGGTTCGGCTCCACGGTTATTACCTGCCCTAAGTAGACATAGTCTTGTACAACTTGAAGTGCACTATTACCTATCTCGAAGCGCTGCTCTTTTCCGAGGTTGTTGTACATTACTTTACAGCCATATTTTGTACTATTCGTCGTATTCCGTTTGTCATCAGTGACTATCTTCAATATTCACGGATTTTCAGTCACCTAGACCATTGCGTCAATCATTGCTATGACATCAAAGCAAGATCCCGTCGTTTTT